>NC_036447.1:1055000-1347500 GCF_002775205.1 Xiphophorus maculatus | reverse complement strand
GAATGGGACAAAATTCCAGTTCATTTCTGAGAGAAGCTTTTTGAGGGATTCCCAAAATGTTTGTTTTGTATACAGACGGTTTTCTTGGAGAAAAATTAATCAAAGTCAGGAAACTGGAAACAATCACAGGAAAATGATGAATATCTGAGAAGCTTCAAGGAAGAAACTTGATGACAGCAGGCTTTATGTTGCATTTTTTGACCATTGTAATTAAAAAGATAATGTTGGAAATGACACCATAGAATGTCTGAAAGCATTCAGCAACAGAAACTCCTACGGTTTGGGTTTGGTATGAAGCAGCAGCTGTGATGTCTGCAGGACGGTGCCTAATGAACATGAGTCAGGGGCCATTTCACCGCTTCGACTGCAGCCGAAAAAACAGGAGAGTCTGGACCTCAGAGGCTGAATTTGAATGAAACGCTGTCTATCGCTGGGAGAGTCAGCTTTGTTTGGACCGGCAGGCGTGTCCACATGGATTCACAAGCAGAAATGGTGTCAAGTTTTATCAGCTGCAGTCTTTTAATCTGAAAAACCCGTGGTCATCTACAGATCCATCTAAAGTGGACTCTCTCTGTCCGCTGAACAGAAGCTGGACTTCATTTCATGTCTGTGTTTTTAATAAGTTGTTTCAACAGCACACAGATGCTCAGTTATGTAAATCAGCCTTTGTTACAGAAGCAGAGCTCCCTCTTTCATGAATTCTCCTCCAAGCCAAATTTTATTGTCAGTTTCTATTTATGCCAAGGCCAGGAGACACGCACGCCCTCTGCAGTCAAAACAAAAAGATCCTTCAGAGCCGAAAGGAAAACAGAAAACCTCTGCGCTAAATTAAGGGGAGATCAGCAGAATGCAAAACGCCTCAGCTGCATTTCCATATCAAACAACACCCTGATCAGCTCTTTACACACAAAAAGGTGTTTATATCTGGAATATTTTATGATCAGACGATGTAAGTAGGGATTTCACTTAGTATTTGCGTTTCTGAGTGGTGGAATGGTTTTCTATGAATCTCATCTGTTAAAGCAAACGTGGAGCTGATGTTTGAGAGATGAGAGCAGGCAGATGTGTGTCCAACCCTGACTGACAGGAACGTCACTCCTTCCTGTGCAGAAACAAAGCTGGAACAGAGACTGTTTAATCAAATCAAGCTTCACCAATTTATGGTAAACTTATGTTGTAGAGAAGATGGACTCAGGCTGCATGTCTCTGTCCTCTCATTTCCTCAGAGGACACGGAGAATGGAGCGTAGCTCAGATCAGTTTGTGTTTGAAGAAACATAAACTGATCAGAATAAAATAGAAACAGTCACCATTGTCCCACAAAAGGTAAATTCAGGGTTTTGTGGCCATTTAATATTTCAGTTAACTTGTTAAATATTTAGCTCCAAACTAATATTTATTCATCAAGAAACATATTCACTTCACCAAATAAATATTTTGCAACAAACCAAGTATTTAGTTAGGAAGCCAAACATTTAGTGTACAGCTAAATATTTGACTTGCTAAATAAGTATTTTATATATTAATAAAATATAAATATATATTTAAAATATTTTATATATTTAGTTAGAAAGTAGTTTGAAACTGTGAGATTTATAAATGAACGACCAAAAACTGGAGATTGTAGATCTAAAACTGTAACTGGTGCATCTCTAAATGAAACTTTTTATTAGTTACTTGGATGCGGTTTTAACCCTAATTTATTCAAAATGAGGCAACATTTCTGCAGCCTCACATCTCACATCCAACAATCGTGACAGTTTCATTCATAAAGTGTCAGTACTCAGAGCCTGAGTAATCCCTGAGGTATCAGCAGAACCAGCCTGGACTTGGGACTGAACTCTTGCTAAGCTTTTTTCCTGCATGCTGTGTGTGAGCGTCTGTAAGGTGGTGTGCTTCCCTCCACCTCCTCCACCCTCATAGCAGCAACAGGCTGCTGCCTCCCTGGTCAGCCATCATGGTTTTCTGCTGACTCACTCACTCGTCATTGTTATTCTGTTCTTATTCTAAAACATGTTTTGTACACTAGCGCTACCATTCTATAACCGTTCTCTACGGTCAGCATCATTAGCATGACTGCTGCTCAGAGCGCAGCTATTCCAGGAGCTGCATAAATAAGAGTAAAGGAGCCAGCTATAATTACCCCCATCCTTTATGCACTATCACTCATTTCAGCATCATTATACTGTGCTCTGGTACTTGTTAAGGTTATATCCCAGCTGAAATTAGCATCTTCATCTTTAATGTCTCCCTCTTAGTTGCTCTTCCCTAATTTCAGCAGCTTCCCCTCATCTTAACAAACCGGTTTAAAACACTCAGCAGAGCAGCGGAGGGAGGGGCTGGAGATGCACAACCATCTTATTTACTCCATATAACAGCATAGAGTCTCCTGAAAAAGCTGGAAGAAAATGCAAATGTTTACAAACAACTTTTTGAAGAAATCTTCAAAAAGTAACTATAAGTTGCTGTTTGGCATTTCTTACCAACATTAAACTCTGAGGGCTGAAGTACGTAGAGTTTATCTTCTATGTTCATCCATCATCTGTTCCTTTCAGCTGGATGCAACTTTGTGTTCCAGATCTGGAACCTTTTGTCCATGTGGTTCTGTCACAACTTGACCACTGACATGATCTTCTTCTTCTTCTTCCATTTCTGAAGTTTCTCTACGTTCCTACAAGAGTTTGGATAAAGACTCCATTCATACAGCACTCACTCAAAGTGAGGGATATTTGGCCTTCAGGTGATATTTCCAGAAAACCCAAAAAGTTTATGGAGGTATGGAATTTATTCAGAAGCATGCGATGTAGTTGGCTTTTTGCTTTAACTTCAGTTCATTATTCAAATTAGCTTAAAATGTTTCTAAGGAAACCCAGCAGAACATCCAGTCTTTGACTTGCAGCTTTCACTCCTCCTGGACCAGCAGGGGGCGACAAGCTCTGGCGTTGTGTCTGACTTTCCAATAATCTCTCATACCAGCATTCGTGTAGCGACAGTGGAGAGGAAAAACTCCTGTTTAACATGAAGAAACCTCCTGCAGAACCAGAACCAGAACCAGGCTCAGTACCAGCAGCAGACAGAGCAGAGACACAGAAAGAAACAGCAGAACTGATCCAACAGTACTTTCTATGTTAATAAAAAGTAAAACATTAACAGCAGGAGAAGGAAAACATTTGGTTGTTGTCAGCGTTATCTCAGCAGAAGGAACCTCAGCCAATCAGAACGCCAGACCAGATGTAGCTTCTATAGAGACAAATAATAGAGAAAACATGAAGTTAACAGTTTAAATAACAGCAAATAATGCAATTATAGAATAAAAAGAAATGAGTGATGGTGTTACAGTCTGGGCAGGGTGTCAGCAGTGGCTGATGCATAGCGCTGTCCTTGACGACCACCCTGACGTTTCAGATGGTCAGACGTGACACTCGGGCTCCTCTCACCTCCACTAACATCCTGGGTTCTGTTCACAACGGAGCGCTGGCTGATGTGGCTAAAGGACGTCCACTTCAATGTCTTTCTCTAAGTCTTCCACTCTGCCTCTGATGCAGCTGCTGCTGATATTCTGTTGCACTCAAAGCTCAGTGGTCGCCTCCGTCTGTTGATCAGTTGTTGGCTGCCATCTTGGTTTCATTACTTTAACACATGAACAGGAAAAAACCAATTCTGACCGAACCTGGAAATTAATTGGTCCATTTATTGGTCTCTTCGTTCTAATTGAAACCATCTAAATGACAAGTCTGCCACCTGGTGATATAAACTGGCACTGCAGCGTATGCTAATTGGAAACTTTGGAATAGTTTGGCAAGTCTCGGATTTTTAAAATATGATGAAAAATGAAACTGTTTGTGATGCACACTAGTTATTAAAGAGAAAAACAGCTGCATTAAAACATGACTCCAATCTGACTGGATCAACATTACAGCTTTTACAACCAAGACAGAAAATCCTAAAAAAAATTCACAGAAAAACACAGGAACAGTTAACAGACTTCTTTCCATTTAATAAATATGATTGTAAATGCATTAAACAATTACACACAGCACAGTTGAGGTCAAACAGAAACACTTGAACATCTTACCGTCTGTTCTCATACAAAAAGCTGTACAGTAATAAAACTTTATTTTTTGGATTATTATTCATATTTCTCTACAAAAATAATAATCTTGCTAATTCTGCAAGGAGGAGATGGTGAGGGTTCGGTCTAAAGCTCCGTGATGTTTCCCACAGCTTCCACACATCCCAGCTCAGCTGAACCAGGAAGCAGGACAGACTTCAGACTTCAGTCTGAACGTCTCCAGGTTTAAAACTCCAAGCAGAACTTTCTTCTGTTTGGATTCAGACGTTTCTGCTTTGCTCCAGACTGACATGATGGTTCAGTTAAAAACAAAGACTGGCCAAACAGATCTCAAGACTTTTTACATCCCTACTTTACAAAAGTTGGTCATAAAATAAAGTGAACTGCAGGGAAGTAAAATGTTATTTTGTTCTAATTTTCTTTTTCCACCAAAAAATAAATTACTCAAACACAAAACTACAGACCTGGTTCTGGAACCTCAGATAAAAAACAAAGCAAGGAAATAAACCGAGCCTAAAATTAATGTCTAAAGTATGAAAGGTGACATCAGTGTTAAATGTTGTATTGGCATCAGAGTTTGTTTTACAGAAGGTCACATTTTACAGCTTCTACTGGTCCATTATTTTCACTGACCGCTGCGGTTCGGTTCAGTTGGATAGTTTGTCCCATACTACCAACCCAAACCGGCCCGGTCCTGGTCAGCTATAGGTCCATAGGACAATGGGACGGTAGAGTTAGGGTGTATGTTGACTGTGAGACAGAAAAATGTCAATCAGTGGAAAGAGAGGGCCCAAGACGCCAAAACGGGAGAAATAATTTAAATATTAATATTAGAACTTTTTGAGAATTTAGAGATTTAAGAGGGAGTTAACTGGGAATTTTTTAAATAAAAAATATTTATCATCAGATCTGTATCAACAGGTAAAACCTTAGAAAAAACTAACTGCAGAAAAATTGGCCACAAGCATTAAATCAAATTTGTTTTGTTTGAATCTATATTCAAACAATAATATATATATATATATATACAGTATGTCTGTATATATATATATATATATATATATATATATATACATACATATATATATATATATATATATATATATATACACACACATGTATATATTGCCTTCAATCTAAATAACATATGTCATCAAAATTGATCTGATCAGACCAAGACTGAGTTTAAATATTGAGAATAAATTAATAAATTTAAACCACATATGTGAGCAAAAAGCTAATTTTCAACATAGATAATGCTGAATAAGAACAATATCCGGTCCGTCTGAAACAACCTGACACAGATCCATATTGGTCCAGTGTTTGAAGAGTAAAAGCTCTTCCATCAGTTTTAATCTTATTACAACAGCAGCAAAAGCAAAACCCAACCTCAAGTAATGAACTTGTTTTTCTACATCAAAATAAAAATCAAGTGATATTTTCTATACTTGTCGGTCAAAACATCCAGACTGACCTCAGTGACTTCATATTTCTATTTTTGAACCAGAAGTAAAATCCAGTACTTTAGGATAAAAAGGCCTGTGGTTACAACCAAACTCATTTATCTGCTTTTAGATAATCTCCCAGATTAGAACCTAGTTTATCCAAATTCAGAGCAACTTCCTGTTCTCTCAACAGCTGTTCAGCACATTTCCTGAACATCTGGGCCAATTGTCTCCAAGACCTCTGATGGAACCAAAGGATCTTCTTTAAACCTGCAGAAACAGCTGGGACTTCCTTCCCTCATCTTCATCTTCATCACTTTGCAAACTTCACACCGCGACACATCAACATGTCGGTGTTACAAACACAAACGTCTTATCGAGACTTTATGAAACAGACCAACACAAAGTAACGCTTGAGAAATGGATGGAAAATAATTCAATTCTAAAAAACTTCTTCAAATAAAATTCTGACAAGCATAAAGCAACTGACTCCCTTCAGAGGTCACCTAATTAGAGTGATCCAGTAATGAATGTCGTCTTAACTGGACCGGGCACTGAGAGCATTTATTAAAGAAGGTAACTCTGGAGGATCTGCAGGGATCAGCGGCTCAGGTGGGAGAACCTGGACAACTATAAGAGGAACTCTCCACTAATTAGACTTTTATGGAACAGGAGCAAAAAGAAAGTTAGAAAAAGTTCTGCTTTCAGTTCACCACAGACATGATGGAGACATGGTGAACATGGAAGGAGGTGATGTGCAAAACGTTCTGGTCAACATACAAAAGGAACATCACCATGAACATCCCCAGCAGGAAACATGGAGGTGGCAGTATCATACTTTGGGGAGGCTTTCATCAGCAGAAGCAGGTCAGAGTTCATGAGAAGACAAACTGGATCAAAGCCCAGGAAAATACAGGAAGTATCACTGTTGGAGAAAGACTTCAGGCTGGAGAGGAGATTCTTCCAGCAGGCCTTTGACCCCAAACATGCAGCCAAAGGCAAGGGACATTTAGGTGTTAAAAAGGCCTAGTCAAAGCTCAGAGTTTTAAATAAATGTTCTCAAAAGCTTTTCATCCAATGTGACGGAGTTTAAACTAATTTGCAAAGAAGAATCTGCCAGAAAGCGTCTGCAGGTGAGTAAAACTTTTAGAAACTCTCCGTGAACCGTGAAACTATTTCACTCCAAAGTCCACAAACTTTCCCTTTGTGTTGATCACAACGACTTGGAATAAAATACTGACTGTTATGTTTGTAATGTGACAAAATAAGGACATTTCCAGGGATCTGAATACTTTCTCTAGGTGCGGTACTTGGAAGAGCTTTGTTTGGATCTAACATTCATTTAAAAATGTTCTAACTAGGTCCGGCTGCGTTGCCTCAGAAGCTGTGAAAGCATCAATCAGGCATTTCCATGTGTCTGGTCCAAGCCAGCCGCGCCGCCCTGCGGCTGCAGCTGCTGCGCTCCTGCAGCATGTCCTAATGAAGACGGCCGCCTCACTGCAGCGGGTCACAACATTAACCCAGATGTGTCACCAACCCTAGCGGGCCTTGAGCTTGACAGGCCACATTAAGTATTCAAGCAGTCCCCCTCCTCTCATTCTGCCCACTGGAACGCTCTTAATGCTTCGCCTTACTTCCATCTGTCTCTGTTTTTTTCCAGCTGCCACGCTCTTTGACTTCTCCTGTAAAGCAGCTGGATCTCATTCCAGGTCCCACTTTTCTACGCGGGTCTCGATACGCTCCACTTGGCCTCCTGCGGTCATTCCAGGCCAACCGGCAGCCTCGATGCCATCCGCACACACGGCTTTATCTCTGCTCCTGAAAGCTCTGCTGGGGGGCCGGCTGTGGGAAGGAGGGTATGGAGCACGGAGCTTTTTACAAACTGGCAGGTGTCATCAATATTAGCAGAGGCAACAAACATGAAGGCAAAATTAATCCTGAAAACTCAAAGTTGTTGTAAAAACCAAAAGAAAAGCAGAATATTTCAGTAGAAAACCTGCTTTGTGCCATAAATCAGCTTTTTGAGGACAATAGATCAAAAGCTTTGAAATATCTGAGTCATATTTTATAACAGTGTCTGTTTTTAGTACATTTGTTATTAAAATACACAAAGTTCTAACATAGACATTCATGATTTACAAAATAAATGTCTCACTCACTTCCACATCGTACTTCATGAAAGTATTTTTATATGAATAAATAATACACTGTTTGCTGTTTGCATCAGAAAACAGCAAACCGATCCAGGATGTGAGAAAATCCCAAACTTTCGTTTCGTTCATGCTGGCGATTCTCCTCGACTCAGAAACAAAGTCAAGTCTGAACATGTTTCTTTTAAAACATGAAGGAGAAACGAGAAGAAAATAAAACCTGTACACAGTTTCTTCTGCTTCCAGCAGAGCACAGTATGTGTCATCCGGCTCCAACATGCACAGGTGTAAAGCTCCAAACCATCGTGATCCAAACGCAAAATCAACACAAAAGTAAGATCAAATCCATGATGGGAGCTGGAGGTTTCAATCCAGTCCAGAGTTCAGACGATGAATGTGGGGAGTTCTGTGGAGAATTTCACATGTACATGAGGTTTCATACATCCTGAGGGGAGAGCAGAGCAGACAGAACACAGATCAATATCATCATATAAAGGCTCACTGGTCAAAAATAATGACCTCTAAGCAGGTGTTAACGTTTCATTAATAAAATGTTGTTTGTGGTCTGGAGTAATCTTTTATTTTAAATGTGTTTTTATGATCTGTAGATAATAAAAATATCCAAATGAACAGAAATACATCCTTGAAAACATCCAACCTTGTCGAAAAAAATCGATAATCAGATTCATACCATGAAGTTACTGGAATAAATGAACTTTTCAGTAATATTATAGTAATAATCATAGTTTTGCATAACTTTGCTTTCATCACAGCAAATTTGTGCTGCGTTGCAGATTGGACTGTTCTGTGGAACAAGACTTCAAAAAATTTCCAAAAAATAAAAAGTTAATTCTAGATTTTTGGTTAAATATTTCTACGAGGTTCAATGCTAGCTGAAAAGCTGTTGGCAGACTTCAGATATGTTTCAGGTAAAACCTTCAACTTATTGCTTCCTTTAAAGTCATAAATTCAACAGAAATCATGTTAAATATGAGGAAGAGACCTGTGGACCTCCACAGGTCCGGTTCATCCTTAGGAGTGAATTTCCAGACTCCAGAAGTTATCATGTTCTTCTGTTATCTTCATGCATATAAAGCATCATAACGCTCAGGAAGAGGAGATTCTGCATCCCAGAGATGAAGATGTTTGGTGTGAAATGTGTGAGTTAAACCCAGATTGAACACAAAAGGCAAGTTAAGATGATGCTAAGTGTTATCACCAACAGTCCTGTATCAACATGGTCTGATAGGCCATTCAGAGAAGAAGAAGATATTAAGACAACATCAAAACCACATCACAGTTTGGTCATTTACTCCAGGACAAACGCTGCAGTTTGGATCCATGTCCTGGTTCTGATGGAGCTGAACTAGGACAGCTTGAGCACAATGACTCTTCTTACATTTGGACTGAAACAGAAGAAGCTTTTCTGTGGATGTCAGAAATTTTCAGAAGACTGAGATGAACTTTAATGAATCAGCTAAAATAGAGTGAAGAGAGATTTTTGTTTTTACTTTGATCACTCTGCAGAATTATCTAAAAAATGTGAACGAATGGCAGTAAAACTGAAGATAAAAGATTTTGTGTCGACCAGAAATGTTGGTCATGACTGAATCTCAGAGATACAATCACTCTTTACAGGAAGAACTGATGGATGATAAATCAGAACAAACTCAGACAGATGAGGCATGAAATCTGAAATGAGGCATATTATGCTCCTTTTAAAGCCAGAAACATTAAAGTTCTGCAGTTACTCTGGTCCATCAGTTGCACATAAACTAAACGCTGGGCCTTCTCTGAACAGGACAGACGTTTCCAGAATTGAGCGGCTGATGGTGGAGCAGCTCTGTGACGTTAGCTCTGATTGGATCTTCTCCTAAACTTTGAACATTTTCTGGTTTTGATGTTGAATGTTTTAATAATTACTCCCTCTGCATTTAGATGCTGTGCAGCAGGAAGGATCTTTGCTCCTTTTATGATCAGACAGTTTATATGAAGTATAATCAATTTTTGTTTGTTTGTATGTGCTGCCTGTAGATCAAGTTTTTGGCACTTTATGACAATTATGAGACTGTCATGCAACAAATCAGTCAGAGGCCTCTTCCGATTTGTTTGAAGACTGACTGCTACTGGAGATCCTTCCTACCCACAGCGTCACCATCCATAATGATTCTTTGGAAATCATAGAGTGATCTGAATTATGTCAATGTTTAATTTTCCATTGGGATAAATAAAGTATTTTGGAATTGAATTGAATGTGGTTTTAGAAATCATAAGTATGGAATAACAGGAAGGCAGAAAAACAGAAAAAGGTGTGACTCAAATATAGTAATAAAAGCAAATAATCCAGTGATTAACGAGAAATAAAACTAATTAAAGTATCTAATACGTTAAAATATCGTTAAAAAATAAAAGTCAGAAAAAGACAAAGTCGAATAAATCTTGTAAATCCAAGAACCAAAAGTTGAGATTAAAATAATCAAACACATAAATAAATAATAACTTAGTGTTTTCAAAAATAATTTTGTGATTTTACAGAAAGCATTCATAAAGTGTTTAATAAGAAGTGTTGGCACTTATATCGTTCCGTATTAATGTGAGGTTGCGAGTCTCATGTTGACCCGTTCAGAGAGGAGAGGGCAGCGTGTTGACCGTACCACTAACAGCCACTGATCTGTTTATGTCTACTTCTCCTGCAGTCTGGACCACTTCACTGAGAAACAACAGAAAGCACAGGATGAGCCACAGGATGGGGCGGAACAGCCGTGAGACGAGATGGGAGGCTCGGATGAGGTCAGAGGTCACTCACCGATGGGCCGCGAGTTCAACTCGGTGTCCAGAATCTCCAGAGAAGGCACCAAGTCCTGCGGTGAGCTGGGCGTGGCCTCTGAGGGATTGGCTGGACTCATCATTTCTGGTTCTTTGTCGTTCTGCATCTGCGCATAGACGTTGAGGCCTGGGATCTTCCTTGAGGAAAGATTTACAGTGAGGCAGACAGAAAGAGAGAGGAAACTACCAGGAACACATGATGGATCGGGCTGGTTTTAGCAACCTTTAACTGAATGTTTGCTCCATGTCAACCAGCGTGTGGATGGGATTCAGCAGATATAAAAACTGTTAAGGCTAATAAATGTTTCATTTTTCTATTAATCTTCATGACCCTTCATATGATTTTCCCTCTGAATGCCACCTCAGCAAGGAAACACGGTTTAACATTTCAGAAAGGTCAGGCCTTCATCCTGAAAGCAGCTGAAGGCTGACTGACATTTCTTTTTGATGACCTGATCAGCAGCTGTCAGCCGTTTGTGTGTCGAGCTTCAGGAAAACTTTACCTCTTAAATTTGTAGATGACAAACACAGCTAAACCCGCAACCACTACAGAGAGCAGCATTAGCATGGCAGAGCCACTGTGGTTCTCGCTGGTGTCCACCAGGGGCGCTGCAGAGACAGGGAGACAGAAACCGCAGCGTGTGAACAACACAGCAGAGTTAGATGAGGTGTATTAGCAGCCTGCTGCCTCATGCAACGAGCAGTGAACAGAAATGAGACCCATGTGATGAATCAGTTTAATATATGGACTTCTCTTACTCTTTAGCTTAAAAGCCCCTTTAGGACAGTAGCAGCATCCCCAAAAGGAAGAGGCACACATACGTCTCTGAATGTCTCTGTGTAGCTACATGGTGGGAGCCAATCAGACACAGGGGTGGAGTTATTAGTCGAGAGGGGGTGGGGCAATAAAAATATGAAATATAAACCTGACTGTCACTGAGCCTGGCCACATGCTTCATGTTTGTGCTGAAGGTACATGGTGAGCAGGCGGACGGCGGCCTTACCTGCAGACAGGTGAGCGGCGTACACGGTGACCTGGACCCCCGGCCGCAGCGTGAACTGGACCAGGTTCTGATTCAAGGCGTTCAGCAGGAGGTCAGAGAGCTGGCGACAGAAAACACATGACCTGGGCTGGGTGCTATGGAAACACACCTGTCACAATGTAATGTTTCATATCGATGGATATATCACCAGACAAAACAAATACTTATTTTTGTTGGTCTTTAGTGTCTGTGGTCCAATAGGATTCATTAAGGCTTATAGTAATTTAAGTGAAGTAGTTGAAGGTGTAGGAGGTTCAGCGGGTTTTACGGGTCCATTAGGATTAAGTGAGATCTGAAGGAATCACATTATTTTTTATTTTAAAGATTTACTTTTAAAAGTTAAACAACCGTTTTGGACAAAAGACGCATAACAACTTTAAGCATCTCAGGAAAACTGAACAAATATGAAAATATTATTTTACTGATGTCAAATAAATACAATAGGTATTGAAATACAAATTCTCAAAATCTCTCCTTTGTCATATTGAATATTACTATTTAAAGAATAAGCCATGAAAAAGAAATATAAACAAACAAATAAACAAAAACAATTCTTTATATCCTCAGTGCAAACTTCAGCAGGTTCCAGACACAACTTTGTATATTTAAGGTTTATATCGAGCCTTTCTTTAATGTTTTATCAATCAGCTCGATTACTGATTTGTTTTAGGCCCAAGTTGCACCGCAGAGTCCTGCAAAAGTATTTACACCCCTTTTGATCTTTAGCAAGGTTTTTTTTTTTGTTTCAACCACAAACGTTGATATATTTGTAGAGCATTATTGTGAAGGCTTATGGTAATTCAAGTGAAATAGTTGAAGGTGTAGGAGGTTCAGCGGGTTTTACGGGTCCATTAGGATTCAGTCGGATGTCAACAGGCGACTGAAATGTTGAGAAGTTTGAATCTCTCTCCACAGAGATGTGATGATATTGTTTGTGTGCCTGCAATACCTGAGATACAATTTATACAGTTTTAGATGAAAGGAAATATCATCACCCAGCATGTTGTCTAAAACAAGCATTTACATTGTTTTCATCATATGGACTCAGTCACAGCAGTACATGGATGCAATTTCACACATTGTACGTCAAGTAGCTTCAGTTCAGCTGATGAAGTGTTGTATCGTCACAAACCACAGAACTCTGCATTAAAGTGTGAGGCTCTGTGTAACCAGCGCTCTGTCGCTAGGAGACAATGTGTTCCCATTTATTTAGATGAATCAATGAGAAATACCAGCGATAACACAGTCTGACTGACAGGAAAATAAGATTTTAGTTCCCATAACACCAGATGCAAAATCTGACTGAAATGACTGAAAAGTGAAAGATAAAAACAGGTTGGAGAAAAAGGAAACTAATAATGTGTGAAAGTGTTGAAAAAGCTGTTAGGATGGATGAAAAGGCTCAGCTAGCCCGACTGATTGTTTTCACTCGAGTTTGAAACTAAATCAAAAGTTCAACACACATTTCTTATCTAGATTTCAGTGTTTCTACACATTAACCATTTCAAACTTCATATGCAAGTGCTATCAGATCACCAGACTCTTCTCTAACAAAGACAAGTTGGGCTTGTTATAAATACAGTAAAACCAACTGCGTCAATAACGCTCCAATAACAGGACGCTTAAAGAACTGACCTCTGTTTTCCAGTTTCTGTAAGTTTAAAGTTTGCAGGAGAAATGCAGAGTTTTCAGCAAACAACTCATTAGGAATCAGTTTATTGGAGCTAAAGCTCCTGTGAGACTTTTTATTATCTTCTCACGTCTACTAGAGGATTCAAACACTAGTTAGCAGGTTCTACACTAGGAGATCCATTTCTGAAGCAAATACTTTTGATGTGCTCATTCTCAGTAGGGCACGCACATCAGGATCAAGGGTGTAAAATTAACGATATTCTACTGAATCAGGATCAAATTGCTTCTCAATCTGTCTCCTTAAAATGGTGCTCAGAAGTATTCATACCCCTCAAGAGATTTCCTGAACCCCTGAAAATGACAATTGTTTTTTCACATCAACATTACTTTGCTGCAAACTCATTATTTTATGTTGTTTTTTCAGGTATAAAAATAAACTGTGTGAAAATCACATTTTTTATTTATTTTTGAGGGAGAAAAGCTCAAGAGGTTCACTGGTGTTAGCATACAAATCAATAATTTAAAGGTCAAGAAATTGAATTCATCATTAAATGTCCCCAGTGGTCAAAAAATATTAGAAAATTAAAAGTAAATACAGTATAAGTGCAATAATAATCACATTGTATTATTAGTATGATACTAATAATAGTATTAGTATAAAACCAGTAATACAAAGTGATTATTATTGGACATGTTCATTTAAATTTTTGAATTTATTTGATTTGAATGGAATAAGGGAAATGAATGAATATGTAGAAATTGTAGTAAATACTCTGGATTTAGCAAGATGCTAATTTCCATCCAGTCCCATAAGAAATTCACCTGTTGATGCTGAAGTACTGACTCATGCAGTGTTTATGAAAACAACCTAGAACTAAAACAGTCTCTACAAATCTGTTGTTTTTTCTGAGAAGGTCAAATGAAGTGGATAAAAACATGAAATAAAAACGTGCAGCACAACGTTTATCAGCCCTGACCTGGAGAACGTTCCTGCAGCCTCTGAAACTATCTTAACGCTGAATGCACTTTAAATACGGAGCCTTATCAGCGCGGCCCTGACCCGCCCACACATGTGAACGCAGTTCCTGGAAGAGTCTTTGTCTGCAGGACCTTTTCCTCCATGATGCATAATGCAACGCAGGCAGCTTGATCTCTGCTTTCAGACAGATGAACTGGGATCCAGCCTGGGAAGATTACCGAGACCCGGAGCTAAACTGGAGAACCATCCCAGCTGATCCACACAGACAGACCTCTTCACCGGAGCTCCTACACAATCTACAAATGAAATGTTGCTGTTTTTAAATCATATTCATAAAAGAAGCCAATAAGGAGCTGCATAATTAAAGCAAACACTTCCTCTCTCTCTGCTGCAGAGACTTCATTTATCTTATCTGCCTCATTTGCTAAATTAATTGTGATATGAGTAATTCCTGTACTGCTTCATGCTCCCCTTTGTGCTGTTTAAATTTAGTCTGTGCTTTGACTAATTACTTTCTCACCGTTAGCATACCAGGGTCAGTGAAATCTGTTTTACATTCTTACAAGCGGAGCCAACTTCGCACTTTAAGGACGCCAGCCTTGAATGAAGATTTATGGCCGGCTTGGAGGGAGGTGGAACTTTCCAGAAGATCAAGCAGGAGGGAGGAAGAAGGGGAAAGATGGAGGATTTCTATCCATGGATTCTTCCCGGCATTAACATCGATCATCATCCGTTAGTTTAGACCGAGCAGCTCTGCTTCATGTCGAGTGATGCTGAACATTTCTTTCTCTGCTCCCCCCAACATCATGTAAGGTTAAAAGTCAGTCCTTTCACTCATAATGCTTGTCAGGTTTATTGATTAGTCGATTCTTCAAGCATTTTCCAAAATTAGACTCCTAAAAAAAGAAACATTCTCCAGCAGATTCATAGTGACATCTGCTGGTGGGGATTAGGAACTTGAAGCTGCAGGTTTAAATTTTCAGGAGCCATTACTGGACAAGCTGCTGCTATGAAAAGACTCTCAGTGAGTCACAAAGCAGGAACAGACGGTCCGCAGCCGTGTGTTGTGTTAAAGTTAGAGCGAGGATAACAAGGTGACATCCATCCGCCCACTCAGAGGCTGGAGGACGACGCTGCCGCCTCACCTGATCTAAATGAGCCGAGCTCTTCTCTGCTTTCCCCTCGGTGAGCTGCTTGTCAGGCAGCAGGAAAAACTCGGCTGCTGTTGGTAAACCTGGCAGGATGGAGACCAGGAGCAGGTCCTCCCGCACGCCTGTCGCCTGCAAGGAGACGAGAGACAGGAGCTGCTCAGATCAGAAGCTCAGATTAAAACTTCATCAGAGGACAGATGGAACCGACCTCATGACTTTTCTGTCCCTGTTATTAAACTAAATATCTGTGCCCCAAAAACTGCTGAAAATGTTTTAGATGTATTTTTAGACATCTGAATTTTTTAAAACTGCTTTAGTTTTCAGTTATTTACTGAAATAATAATAAATGTCCTGAGGGAGACGGAGCAGAAAATGAGAGTTTATGAGAACTGAAGGCTTTTAATGAGGTTCAGGAAGCAGGTTGAACTATTATTATGTTTGTTATAAAACACATTTTGATCAGCAATCTGACATGAATCAGTGATTGGAAGCACATATTTAAATCATTATGTAAAGATGAGATACTACCAACAAAAATGTCTTCATAAAATCTGCTGTAAAAACATAAACCGACACATCCTAAAAATATAACGAAACAATATATAAGTTTATGCAAACGATGACATTTTTAGACACAGTGGCTCAAAATAAGATGAGGAACACAAGCAGGTAAAAATGGATCTCAAACAACACAAAAGCTTTAGCTTTTAACTTACTGCCAGATTTTAACAGACATATTTAAAACTGTACTCCTCTCCACAACAGCTGCCGCTTCGTCCGCCATTGCTCTAAAAATGGTGGAGGGCAATGAATCTTAGGATTGAGCAGGCAGAGAAGGATGCTCCACACTCGTCCTTCAAATGTGGAAAAAAAGGAGAACATTATGATTTGTGGAGCCTTAAAACCTGAGCAGCTTTTGGCTC
This sequence comes from Xiphophorus maculatus, assembly GCF_002775205.1. Classification (NCBI taxonomy): domain Eukaryota; kingdom Metazoa; phylum Chordata; class Actinopteri; order Cyprinodontiformes; family Poeciliidae; genus Xiphophorus; species Xiphophorus maculatus. Next base: position 1,331,280 of record NC_036447.1, on the reverse strand, counting down.
ATCGCTGTGACATAATCGGCCTTGGAAAGATGCAGCCCCTGAATTTAGACACTCCCTTAAAAACACCAGGGAACTTGAAATAAAACATCTGAAAATGGAAAAATGAAACTGGATCTTGTAGCAGGATAAATATCCAAAACACCCAGCAGGATCAACAGGGACCAAAAAGAAGGTTTTTCAAGGATTCACAGAAGGGGTAATCATAAGTCAGGTTTGTAATTATTCAGTTAAAACAATCATTTCTGAAAGTGGATTTTTACAGGTTTTTGCCAGTGTTACCAGTGAAGGTAACTGACTGATTTTAAGTCAAACAGGTTTGTGAACTTCAGTTCTCAGTTACATAATGTAAAAATGATCCTCTCCTTTCATATCAGTGTAAAATAAATCAATGAAGAGATGAGGAAATGTTCCACTGCCTCCTGCAGGAGTCGCTGGTTCTTCTTCCACTTCCCTCTATGAGCTTCAGCCTCACTGATCACTCAACAGAAAGTCATCAAATCAGATTTTCATCTCAGTTTTTCCTCTCGCTGCGTTCCACCTTCAAGGCTGAGGTTGTCACCAGGAATAAAAATAAAAACAAACAGAAAAAATAATCATGTCAGAAAGAAATAACAAGCCAGTCGTGCTCAGTGAAGATTGGAGCGGCGGATGTATTTCTGGCATCAATTTTGATTTTGCAGAATCAAAAAAGTGTGAAAGGATGATGCAAGAGGCAGAGAGCTGCTTCCGAAGAATCGGAAATATATCGGAATCCTGAAGAAGTGTCAAGAACCGGTTAATGAGTCCGACTCTGTCTCCGACATGCCATGTGAGCTGGAATCATTTCTGCCACCTGACAGTTTGTGTTTGGCTCATCTGCCAGCGTCTCCTCGGGTCACCGCAGGACCAGGAGTTCTGATGTTTATTCGGTCCGGTCCTGAACTCTCACAGTTCAGGAGAACTGCTCCAGTATTACTTCCACCTTCCCAGTTCTCCTTCTGACCATTTATCATGGTAAAAGTCAAACCTGTAAGGAGTTGAGCAGCAGAAAGCAGCAGCTCAGAGAGCGAGCTTCACCTGGATCAGAGCGTTCCGGATCACCCGGCTCACATCCTGCCTCCACTCAGCCACGTCCGGGTTGTGTTCATCCAGGTTGGCGGAGAAGGCCAGCAGGTGGGATCGGAAATAATCTGCACGAAGCAAACATAACGTGAGGATTTTTCACTGACGTTTTTTAGCTTCAGCTCCTCATGAAGTAACATTTTTCTAAAGGAAATCATCAGTTTTTAATTTTAAATTCAGGTCTTGGGGTCACAGACACAATGATACAGAAAACTGTCAGAACCAGTGGTGGGACTTGACAAAAAAATGTAATAAATAAATTACAATTATTAGTATTTCAATCAAAACCCAGAAATCGGCTACAACTCAGTAAAATCCATCCTACTTGTTCAATGTGCTTTTAAAAACAGCTGGATTATGAGCAAATAGTACATTAAGTCAATATGAATATTGTTGTATATTTTGACTGTTTTATGTTATTATTTTGTTCTCTGTTCTAGGATGTTCTGATGCTTCCTGACAACTTTGAAAATTAGAATTTGTTCTCAACTAATTTCCTTGGTAAAATAAAGGAAAAATAAATGTAAATAAAACTACAATAAAAAGAAAATTTAGTCCAGTTCTCCATTGATTTCAATTGGTCACAGTTATCAAATTCAATTTATTATTTAAATTGGTCAAAAAACAGCAGATTTCAGCAGATGAAATCTCTGATTCAGAGTATGCATGTAGCGACAGTAGAGAGGAAAACCTTTTAGTTTACTAATAGTTTTATCTTAAGATTTTAGTGTCCATGCCATGACTTTACTTTTTGTAGCCAGAAATATTTCTACAGTCTCTTTCTTGTAAGTTAGCCAGCTAGCTTAGCAGCATGTGGAGCAACAAGTGAGGGAGGGGCAGCGCTGCATTCCTGCTTTCTATCAGACGTTAGACTGTTTCCACTGTAATCAGTGAAGCCTGTAGATCAGTGGCTCTCATAATAAGGAAAGCAGGTGGAGTGTGTGAAGTGATGGTGGCGCCTCCTGCTTGTTGTTGTGACTTCTTGTTCAGAGTCTCAACTCACCGTGGACAGCGATAGTTTTCCTGTCCTGCAGGATGGCGTTCCCAGCAGACACCTGCACCGTGACTGTATTGATCCCTTCCCTGGAGAAGGTACACGCCACGCTTCCCTCCAGGGTGATAACAGGCTGCTGGAGAACACACACACACACACGCACACACACACGCACACACACACGCACGCACGCACGCACGCACGCACGCACACACACACACACACACACCCACACACACACACACACACACACACACCCACACACACACACACACACACACACACACACACACGCACACACACACACACACACACACGCACACACACACGCACACACACACGCACGCACGCACGCACGCACGCACGCACGCACGCACACACACACACACACACACACACACCCACACACACACACACACACACACACAGAGCCAGTCAGTCCGAGCGTTCCCCTGAGAGTCAGACATCAGCAGAAGGCTAACATGGCTCTGTAAGGAAACCCAGCAGGACGGACTGACATCAGAACCAACGTCTCCGGCTGACAGAACAGGCTGTCCTGATCCCAACACAAACACTTTCACACAGCAGAGAGCCAGACAGCCGGAGCGGGACAGACAGACAGGTTCTGGTCCTGGATTACTTAATGCACCAACTGTTTGACTAGAGATTTCTCTTCTAAACACAAACTTTAATTTTCAAATGATTTCAGTTATTAATGGAATAAAACTATCCAAACTAACTTTTCCTAAAATATTTTCTGCCAGACTTTGTTGCCAGATCCACCCGGACCACCAGATCCACCAGATCCACCCGGTTCCACCTTTTCACTAATTTGCTGTTTTTCTGAGAATCATCGATCTGGAAGACTCATTTGTGCCAAAGCTTTAACGTCTTAATGGAAGTTAATGTTCTGCCTTCAGGACATTATGTCCATGCATTTCTGGTGCACTTCCCAGAATTTGTCTCTTTCCTGAATGATGTGATGACTGGACTTTCCCATCACGTCTATACTTGTGTGATTTGTCTCTAACACATCCCTTCTCTCATCATTGTGGCATTTATCAAACAGAAATCATTTTGGTAACTCTAACTGACCTCCTTGGTGTCTGTAAGCTTCTGGTTACAACATTCACTGTGGAGTTTTGCTGTTTTTGAAGACGAGCCGATACCACAGTTTACACACCCAGAAGATGCTCCTGAGAGCTCGTTGCTAGCTGAAGCCATCAGGATGTTAAAACGGGTCAAAGAACTCCTGCTGCTGAGTGGACCTCCACTCCACTCCACTCTGCTCTGCTCTGTATGCAGATGGCTTTAAGATTCTCCATAACTTAGCAATCGAGACACTTTAAGCTTATGGTTCATCAGCACATTCTGCAACTGTTATCAGTGCTGATTAACAAGGCCTCGATTTTCTGCAGCCGGCGCCAACAAATATAGCTGCACGGAACAACAGAGTCAGCAACCTACTTCTTAATTACAAACGGACACAGAGAGAAGCAGAAGGAGCGCGTTCACCGTACCTCGGTGTTATTTCCGATCCACCAGATGTAGGTGACCGTTCCCACTTGGCTGGGATGCAGAACGGCGGTCAGGTTCACTTCCTTGTTCCTCACCGCCACAAAGGGAGCAGAGAGATGGATATGCTCCAGCTGACCTGCTCAGACACACACATGCATCACAGAGTGAACTCCACGCTCTGCTGCTACATTCAAAAACTCACAAACAACTTTATTAGCTCAAATGAAGAGAAGAAATTAGCGCAGAATTCTCTGCTGAATCTGAACCAATAGCTGCCATCTGTGGGTTATTTTCCTCTGCCGCCCTCTGGGGTCTGCAGTGACTCTGTGAGCGTGGCTGTCACACACGGCTGGCAGATCGGCGGCGGGGGCGGAGGGCTCCCTGATCAGTAAGTCAGTTCCTTTTACATCTACTATGGAGCAGAAGTTGTCAGGCCTCATCCATACGAGGCAGCAGCTGACTTGAGAGGAAGCGTAATGAGGTTTGTTCTATCTCTGTTTGTTTGTTCGATTCTGGACGGGTTCTGAGGAGATAAAGCCTCGAACGCGGTGAAGTGACAGCAGCAATTCCACACAAGGTGATAAAGAGTGGGAAAAAGAGGAAGATTAGAAAAATGGAGGACAGTCCTCCGTGAATGAAAGCAGAGGTTTTTTGTGTTATTGTTGTTATTTTTTAATAAAAACTCACATGTGACGTGCAGGAAGAGCGTGGCGGTCTCAGAACCGAGGCTGTTCTCCCCGGTGGCCGTCACCCGGTAGATTCCCACGGATTTGTAGATGTGCTTGATGCCGTCCTCGATGGAGCTCACGTTGGAGTACGTCAGAGCGTGACCATCTCCAAAGTCCACCGTGATGCTGGTCCTCGCTCCGTCTCCCTGCACAGGACAAACACTTCAGGTTTAATCTGCAGGACTTCATGTTTTCTTCACGATAAAAACACATCCGGAGACTGCAGACAGCCTGGATTTAGTTTGCTTTAAATACAGAGCCTGTAAGACTGCATGGTGGATCGTTTAGAAATGTTGTAATTTACCATAAATCTGGACATTTTCAAATTCCACTTTTAACCAACAGGATTTATTAACTTTCATGTTGTTTCTGTACATCTTAGTGTTTACAATGATTTACTGAAATGTACCTTTAAAACTAAGAAACATTGAAACAGCACTACATAAATCTCAATGTTACTTTATGGACGAATGATGCTAAGTAGCATCATACATGTTTCGATGTGAAGAAAAGTGTGGAAATTGTCAATTCTATTCATATATTCTGATTATACAACATTTACTCAAAGGATTTCTTTAGATTACAAAAAATAAATAGTGATGGGACTCAATTAACATCTTTCAATCAAGGTCAATAATTAATTAATCATGTTTGAATAAAAAAACATACTTACAAAATTTAAGTTCATTAAGAAACTGATTGGATAATATTCACGTTATTCTGAGAAGTTTGGACTCATTCTCCTGTTTTTAACTGGGTCCAGATATGGATCAAACCATTTTACAGCAGAACCAACCAATATGTCCCGTATGAGGCTGAACTGTAACTCTGTGCAAATGATGTTCTGTGAAGACGACCTGAGTTGTGCTCACTATTCCAGCAGAGAAAGCAGTGCAGATGTGATGCTGTGTTTACACTCAAAGTCAGAACGATTCCATTTCAAATGGAAGAAATTGGCAAATTAATCTTCCTGTTGTGTTTCACACAGCAGCATTTTTCTGCTGGACTTTTCACACGAGGCTTCGCTGAAGGTTTGTCACTTAAGAGTTCATTTGAACTGAAACAAAAACAGATTCTTCACTTATGATTATAAAAAAATGTTTTTAGTTTTTATGACATTACAGGCTCTATTCAATGCAAGACAATAACTTGATTTCTTTTGTTTAAACAAAGAATAAACTTTATTTTTTATTACACGTAATGTTGAAGCGGCACCACTCACATTGGACCTTTGAGTTTAAAATCCAAAGGAAGGAAGAGATTAATTAATGTTGGTGGTTCACTTGACCAGAGTTTCCATTTAATCAGATTTTCTAAACTTCAGTCAGAAAAATAAACTTGTGCTCTTTCCACTCTGCATGCGAAGCTCTGTCTGCTTTTTCTGGTTGATGATTTGGAGCTGAAAGCTTTTTGATTGGCAGTAATAAATTCACTCTCCTCTTTTGAAACGTTTGGGTCCATTCTTTGTTCTGAACCAGAACACGAACAAAACCAATGGACACAGAGTGTGAAAATAACAGCATTTCAGTTCGACCAAAGAGTTGTGGTCTCCATGGAAACGGCTTAGCCAGGAACATTTTCTTGGATGTGACGAAGCAGTGGGCACCGTGGTTGACATTCACAGATTGATTTTATAATTCTAAAAGGTTTATTTAAGTTCCTTCCCCTGCTGAATGAAACGCCTCAGCAGCTGGTGTGACTGGGAACGCGCTCACCTCCTCCAGGAAAACCAGGAAGGTGACGTTGGCGCCCAGCGTGGCGGTCAGCCGGCCCTCGCTGGTGACCAGGTGGAGGCCTTTGGGAGCCTGGGTGGGGCAGTGCTGTCGCCGGGCCGTGTACTCTGCTATCACTCCTGCTGTGCAGTTATTGGACACCACCTTCCTGTAGCTGAGGGCGGGGGGACAGACACCATCTGACCATGTACACATGGAAACAATAATATGCATCTTTATGTGGTTCTGTTCAAACCTTCTTTATTATTTAAATTACATTTTGTTGGCTAAACAAATGCTTTGAATGTCCAACTGACTTAATTCAACCAAAAACTCTTAAATTAGTTATTTTTTACCACTAACTGTTATGTAACATGAACTGTCTTAGCTAACCATTGATTAACTCTTATTTAACATCTATTAACTCTTAGGTATCTAATTTCTAACGTTTAAATAATTAACCAAGTCCTATTTAATCATTAACTAACTATTATTTAACTAACAATTAACTCTTACATAACTGAAAAACTGGTTCTTATTTTACCATTGATTAAATCTTTCTTAACTATGAACTAACTCCTAGTTAACCACTAACTTACTGCTATTTAATCAGAACTAAGTCTTATTTAACTATTAACTAACAGAGGGTCTTATGCTGTTTTCCGTTTGTTACTCCAGTTGTTTTTTAAATATCACCAGTTTGTCTTTTTAACTTTTATAACTTCATGTCATATCATATGATGAGCCTTAAAAAGTGAACATTACATTTTCAAACGCCTGATCTCATTAACACTTGATCATTTACCTTTTTAACAGGAACCTGCTTTACACTGTCTAGAAAATTTAACTTTACTCATTTAAAATATAAATATAAATCTATCATCTTCAAATGTGACTAAAAAGACATTTAAACCTGTGAGAACCGATAAGAGTCTGTCTTCCTGTCGTTGTATTCGCTATGATTATTTATTAAACTTCACCTCAGATGACATTCTGTTTCCTTTTTGTCTCCTTTTCCTGCCAACATGTTCTGTTTACTACAGTTTGTCCTTCCGACTGTTTGCTTTAGTTAGAAACAAACTTTTGTGCTGCAGACACGTTTCCTCCTCCGCTGTCCTTGTCGCTGCTGTTCTGTAAAACTTTACGGCGCCATCAGCAGAACAGGTTCTGTGTTGTTATGAATTATCATGTTGAACACTCAGTTCTCCTTGTTTTACAGACATCAATCAGCCAAATCAGTAAACTGATGTCCTGGTCCTCCAGGGCCGATGTCCTGATGTTTCTCTGCTTTGCTCACCGGATCCGAATAATTACTACATTACTACAGAACCTAACATGCTGAGGATGCAATCCACTCATTTAGACTGTGTGTGTTGGACCAGGTCTGTGTCTAAAGTTGCAGGACAAAATCCTTCAGGACTGCAATCTGACACGGTGGTTTAGATATTCACTCTATTTTGGACTTCAGATAAAATTCTGTTCAAAAGTTTTTCAACTCTTGTGTTTCATTCATCTCCGACTTTTAGCTGTGATGTTCTAATTAAGTAACTAATTAACTTCCTGATTCTGATCTGATGCTCGTCCTGCTCCCATCCAGTCTTGTTTACCCCGTGCTGTTGAGAAAAGTCATTCCCGTGGTGCAGCTGCGGGACATGGAGGCCGGATGGAACCAGAAGGCGGGGCTGCACTTCCCATCAGTCCGCCTCTCATAGCCATAATCACTGCAATGAAACCAAGAGCCGGTGATCCAATCAGAAACAACGGAAATCTGAAACTGTTGTTAAGGTTATTGTGAAGTTTGCATTCTAGTAAAAATTATTGTACAAATTATTTTAATCATATTAGGACATTTTCAAAATACGCAAGAGATTTCACCACAGAAGAACTTAGTTAGTTCATTTCCTAACAATTTTAAGACCAGAAAGAAAATTATTCACTAATTTAACAGTGTCTGTGCATCCTTAAAATGTCTTAAATTCATTCAAAGGTAAATTGGCCTAAAATATGTTAAACAAAGATATTAAATCTGTTGTGTTGGGATGATTTAATCTAAGTTGATTTTTCTAGTGAGATTTTCCTGCAAAGCAAACATTAGAATCACACAGAGACATCTTCATCGTGTTCAGTTGAGTTTGACTCACAGAACCATTAAGGCAATAGGCTGATTGTATATCCTCGCTACGTAGCTACTTCGCTACGTAGCTACCTCACTACGTAGCTACCTCACTACGTAGCTACCTAGCTACGTAGCTACCTCACTACGTAGCTACCTCACTAAGTAGCTACCTAGCTACGTAGCTACCTCGCTACGTAGCTAATTTCTTTTTGTGCAACTTCATCACCAGCTAGCATGGAGGTGAAAGGGTGATGATTGGTGCTGGTCTTAAAGCCACAGAACCTGGTCACCTGGCAACCACTGAGTGAACCATGAACTCCTGTGTGTCCCATCACAGTCTGAAGCCAAACAGCTGAAGCCTTGTCTGAACTCCAAACGCAGCAGCAAATCTACAACAGAATGACTGGAAATAAATCAAGTAGGTGCAACGGTCTAGTCAAAGTCCAACCCTCAACGTGTTCAAGAATGGAAACTTTGAACTGCGATGAACTAAATGTCATCAATAAAATGTGTCAATATAAGAGCCTGCTGAAATCGAAGCTGCTGTTATAATAAACATGTTTCTGATGGATCATAAACTCGACGCTGAACTTTGTTGCTGTGACATCAGTGATGGTGAAGAACCCCCTCTGTGTTTGGACTGCAGATACCAGCCTATTAGGTATTTGTGCTGCAAATTAAAAGGCAGAGCAGCTCTGTGTCCCCAAACTGATGGGGACAAATTGCCCCAATTAGAGCGACATGCACACAGATGCAGAAGTGTTGTGATTGTTAATGAAAGCTATTAGGCGCCGTGATTTATGGGTCTGATGAAGCTTATTGCAGGAGCTGCCTCCTCCAGAGGCCTGCAGATTTGGGACCAAAGCATGAAAAAAATGAATGCAATTAAATAGTGAGAGAAAGCAGTTTTCATCTGGATGCAGATAAACCAACATCTTCCTGACATTAAGAGTCGCCGCTACGAAAATGGCTGTGAAGGATCGTTTTATCTCTGAACACTTTGTCCTTCAAGGCGTGAATGATGGCAAACATTAAAGTAGAATCAATAAAATGTCTGAGAGTGAAAAACACGTTGGCTCCTCCACTTTTTCCTCTTTCTCACACACAAACGCAGAAATATTCACACATTAGAGCAAACACCGTGAGGATGTGCCAAGGTTGATATGCATTTCTAATCTGCAGGATGGCAACTATTTCTCCCCTGATCCTGTTTTTTACAGGGAGCCAAACTGAGACAGAAATCTCTTAGTCAATAACTGCAGAAGGTGTTTCACACGTTTCCAAAAATCTCATTTATTCACAGAGATATCGAGTGTTTGATCAGTGATGGAGGTGGAACATTATTGTAAAATCTATAGGCCTTCAGAGTAAATAGTCACCATGTGTAAAAAATGAAATAATATCTAAATTCATTATGAGAGAAAAGAATCCAGCAACAATTTTAGGTGACTGTTATGTGTGGGCAGGACTCCAGGACCAGGATGGAACAGCAATCTGTCCAGTGTCCATGATTCAGTCCCACCGTCCGTCCATCAGTGACCCTGAACAGAACCCTGAACAGAACCCTGAACAGAACCCTGAGGGTTCAGATAGTGGATGGTTTCACGTTGGATCGAACAGAGAGCTGGGTGGAACTATAACTGTAAGTGTCATCAACTAGATCATAATCATGTCAATACATAAAAGTTTTGTGGATCGGCTGCAGGGTCCAGCTGGAGGTTAAGATAAGATAAGATAAATCTTTATTGTCATTGTCACAAGGACAACAAAATTCAAAGGGTACCATCAGCAGGTTGGACATTCTGAAACTTTTCCGAGTTTAGAACTGGACCTTCAAATAAGATCAACGTACAGTTACATTATAGGAACATCTTTTTTAACTAGAGGCTGATGAATCAGTCACATGTATTAATATTTGTTCAACTTATTTCTTTGTGACTCTTTGTGCACTATTTTCCACAATAAATGACATTTTTAATATTTTAATAAACAAAACAAAATGATCTAATTTTGAAGAGAAAAGATCGGTTATTTGAGATTGGACATATAAAAAAAAGAGTCTCACATTTTTTAGTGAGGTACATAATTACTGCAAATATAGATCAACTGTCATGATGAGCAACAGGAACAGGAAGAGGATCCCTGGTCCTTCAGAAACAACATATGACCTGCCTCTCCTGGTTCCTCAGGGTTCTACTGTTCTTAAAGGGCCGTCAGGGATAAAATAGGGGGGGAGTATAAAATGTCCTCTGGGTTGTACTGTGGAACGAAAAGTCAAAAGGACTGTGAAAGCAGAACCCATTTAAACTTGAATGCTTCGGTCTTAAACATGTTGAAGAAGAAATGCAGGAAAGTTTTTTTCAGTTTCTCAGCCTAAACATTTATATGTGAAAATGAAGTGAAAAAGTAAAAGTAAGTAGCAATGAAATGATCTAGATTTACAGATTTAAAGCTTAGATCTGTAAACCTGGAGATTCTGTTTCCATTTTTCTGTGAAAGTATTTTTTTCAGTATTTCTTACATTAAATATTATTTCATAAGCATTTGGGTGTGTGTGTGTGTGTGTGTGGGGAGGGTGCGTGTGTGTGTGTGTGTGTGTGTGTGTGTGTGTGTGTGTGTGTGTGTGTGTGTGTACATGTCCTGTGTTGGCTTGTGAAGGACTGGTGACCTGTTCATGGTTGACACCGTCCTGATTAAAGAAATGAATTTATAAACTGTGACTCTTTTCAACCCAGACATCTGATTGGTTAGTGAAGCAAACTTGAGACGAATTATAAAAACCTGAGCAGGATTAGCTCCGCCCCCAAGCTCTGATTGGTCAGGGTCAGAGGAAATATGTCTTTATGATGTGCTGCTATGCATGCCTATGAAATTAATAACTAAATAGTAAACCAATAATGTGTTCCTTTCAAAATAAAGTATTTTATTCTTTATTTAATTATAAACTTACTCATCAAACACTAAAAATGTCTAAAATGTGCTTATTTTATTATGTGGAATTTTTCTCAGATCCATTTGAAGCTGTTTGTGTTCTGGCTGAGATCACCAACATTAAATTTGACAGAAATAAAATCCAAAAATAACAAAATAAAAGGTGCATTGAGAATAAGGAAAGATTATTAGATTTAAAGGGGATGAACTGAGGTCAGCACTGACCACTCGAAGTCCGCCTCCGTGCAGTCGCAGGGAGCCGAGGTCATCGCCACGGAGTACGACTTTCCCATGACGCACCTGGAGGTCGGCTTCAGCTTCCGGTAGATTCTCTTCACGCCCATCAGACACGGCTCACCCTGCCGAGCAGATCAGAAAACAGATTATAGGAAAATCACACAAACATTCATTTAAAAACTAGGAGGAAAATGATTTAAACGATGCAAACAGAAATACACCAACATTGTCTGTAACTGCAATCCTACTGGGGTTCCTTTTTAAATGTATTCACTAATATTAATATAACCTGAAAATGAACATTAATCTGCCAAACATTTTTAGATCTACTCTGAGTGACTGAATCAGCTGAGGACTAAAAATGACCTGAGCCGCCGGTTTCACTCGACATCCCGCCTCCATGCAGCAGGTGTCAGTAGTGAGATGTCAGAGAAACCTGATTGTATCACAAATAGACTTGCAGGTTCTGAAAATGAAAAGCTGAAACTTCTCTCGTTCTATCTCTTCCTCTGTTTGTTTTCTCTGCAGACGACTCTCAGCCAGTCTGGCTCCATAATTGGCCCGGACTCTTGTCATCTTCCATGCGTCCTGGTTTGATCATCACCCCGCTCTGAACATCTGGGTGTCTGAGCCGTTTACAGAAGCGGGCCGTGAATAAAGGCTTGCTCTGAGTGTGTGGCTCGGTTTCAGGTCCAACCAGGTTGATGAAACAGAGCGGGACGGGTCAGCGTCCACACTCACTCTGAGCATGGAGAGGAAGCGCTGAAGCATCTTTAAAAAGCTAACATAGAACCAACTTTAATCCTCTTTAGTCTCCTGGATGTTCAGCAGGATGGAGATGCATTAATAAGCTTAAAGTTATGGCAGTTTTTACTATGCACCTGTATTTATTTATTATAACCAACCAGACTGATGCTCAGGTTGTGCTGTTTCATTAGCAAAACCATCAAAGAAAATCTAAAATGAATCGTGGAACCAAAACCAGAGTCAGTAGAAACTTTTCATCCAACAGGAAATTCCCCTGTTGAAGTCCGAAGCCTCCAGGCTGCTGCATATTCCTCCAAGAAATGCTAGTTTCTAGTTATGACTCTGTTTTTTGAGTGAACTATGGAAAAATACAGATTTTTTTTGGTACTTTTCTGTATTTTTTCTGTTATTACAGTAACGTCAGCAGGAACGTTGGTTTGGAAATATGCCTCCCGTTCATCCTGAACTCCCTCAAACAATTAAGAAGTTTTTTTTTTCTTGAAACTTTTATTTCTATCATCCATCTGCTCAAGTTTGACTGATTTCAAAACAAAGTGCTGTTAAACAAAAGCATCCCCATAGCATGACGGTGCCACCACCATGCTGCTTACTGAGGGGCCCAGATCTTAGAAAGGCAGTAGCTCTGGGCCAACAGAGGTGGGTTCCCCAGGATTTATTTGATTTCTTTCTTTATAATGAATGAATGTCAGTCGGCTATCTGCCCATTTCACCCTCCAATAACAACATTTATTTTTTTTCTGTTTTAAATCTATGTTTAAGAAAAAAACATAAAGAGTAATTGTAAAGTAAATTAAAGAGCAGAGTTTAAATAGTTACTCATTCTGATCACACTGGGATAATTAAAAACAGAAAGTGCTTCCAGAACCCGTTTTCTCCTCAGATCTTTATTTGGGTCTGGCAGCCATGATACCTGGTTGTGTAGGTGCCACGTCTGGTAGTCCGCCTCCGTGCATCTCCTGTTGAAGATGGACCTGAAATCTATTTTCACCAGCTGCCACTCAGAGCGATGACTGAAGTGCCCAAAGATCCTGGAAACAAGTTATGTAAAGAAAAAAATCAAGTGAGGGATGGAGATTGATGGAAGGAGCTGCTAAAGATGAGGCAGCAGAACTCTGCACCACAAAACAGATTTAAACCAGCCAAGACCCCATTTAGTGATTTAAATCTTCAGAAAAAGGTTGACTTCACATTAAACGTTAATATATCAAAGATGTATTAATCCATGGTCCAAACAAAAATATCAATTTTCTCTTATTTAACATCTTGTTAAATTTGTGACAGATTTTAAATAAACTCCATCGTATTTAGAAGAGGTTATAAAACGATGTTAGAGGCAGAGAGTCGCTCTGGATGAAAACTACATTTAAAAACACAAACCAGCCAGAATGTGGATGTTTGGAACCATAACCTGTTGGTGAGCTCATCGTGAACTCAGTGGGATTCCAGCCATGGAGCGTTTCTGGAGTCCTTCCAACCCATTTTCCTTTTCTACTCGCCATAAACCCACAAAGCATTCTGACACCGCAAAATCTGGTTTTAAAGTCAGAATTAATAGCTTGCACAAAATTATTTGCAAAATTGTGGCTTCCAGTGTTTGATAACTCTTAAATGTTTTGAGCTTTTATTCCGCCTATCATGCCTTCTTATTTACAAAGACAACCAGCTACAGGGGTGCATGTATTTAAATGACTTGAATTAGAGCGTAGACTATTTTGTAATTGTTTTTTGTGGTTTTACACTGAAGGATATTTTCCCACTTCATTTGGGATGAGTTGGGAAGAGCATAGTGACGTCTTCTTGCAGTTTGAAGAGGCTGCTAGAATAAAGTTTGGGAAAACTTAGCATAAGTTTGTAAGATTTGTAGCCTAATATTTGTACAAGACAAAAGAAAAAAAAAATCTAGGAGAAAAAGGGAGTGATAAAGAGTTGTTCTTTTTCCAGACAGGCTCGGTTAAAAGAGCTTTTCGATTTCCTTTGGTTTCTGCACAGCAGGAAAACATTCTGCTTCAAATACAAATGAATCCTCATGCAGAAAGAAAACCCTGCAGACAGACAACTTCTTCCGGCCCAGACACGCATCCCTGCTTTCACATTTATTTGTTGCCACCTTACTCAAATCGGAAAATACAAACCAAACAAAAATAAGACAAAATGACGACTAATCTATCTTTATTATGAACGTTAATAAGAATAAATTCTCTTGTTTTTCTCTGACCAGATTCCAAATACAATTCAAGGTTATTAAACTGGCTAGGAGAATATTCCATCTCCAGCTGAATCAAGTGGCTGTGTGTGTGTGTGTGTGTGGATGGGTCTGAGTGTGTGTGTGAGACCATATAGCTACATATTAATCACAATCTGTCAATTAGCGCCGGAGGCATCCGACCATGACAGGCACTTACTGCAGAAATTAGTACAAATTGATAAGAAAGCGGTGCATGATGGTCTTATGAAAACTGATGGCCAAGAGGCTTAATGTTGCAGGACTTGTTCTCAGTCTCTGCATCGTCTTTACAAAACTTCAAATTCCTGCCAAACAGAAACAGACATGGTGTGTTTCTCCTCAGACCGCTGTCATCCTGCCTTTCTGCTCTCCTTCCTCCTGCTGCGTCCATCACTCTCCTGCCGAGCAGCGCCGCCGCCGCCGCCGTCACTCTGTCATTAATGGCAGGTGTCATGAAACATTGATGTGCCCATGGAGACCCTTTGGTAACGGGCCCCACAGGCCCCACTCTCCGCTGCAATAACGGGGCGGTGCTGCGTCATATGAATGCTCCCCGGCTCGTGGCTATTCTAATAATAAATGTGGAGGGAATCTTCATAACTCTGCTCTCGGAGGGCAAAGTGATTCATGCTCGCCGCTCTGCCCAATTTCTAATGCTGTTAAAAGTTTTCTAAACTAAACTTTCTTTGCTGTTTTCCTGTCTTTTTGATCATTTTGATCATTTTCCTTCATGCTCTTCAAATGGACAGTCGCGCTGTCGCCGGCTGCCAAAGCATTGATCTCCTGTGATCACAATCTGAAGACAGCCAGTTTTGATGTTGGCCAGACCTTGAGAGAAAGCCTTTTTTTATTCATGAAGAAGAAAACAGGCAGAGACGAATGCTGAGTGGCTCAGAAGGCGAGGCGAAGCTCAGGTTACAGGAATACATCTGTAGATTGAGCAGGCAGAGTTAATGTCTTACCTACAGCAGTCAGAGAAATCTGGGTTTGGAGAATCAACCAACCCAGAGGAGTCAAGCTACTGACCAGACAGAACCGGTTTCCTTTCACTTTTCTCAGCTGAAATCATGTTTGTGTTCCTACTCAGCAGAAACTCTGCAGGTTCCAGACCACATACGTCCACCAGCACTGTTTCTTCTGTTTCAGTTCCCTAAACTGATTAACCTGCTTCTTTGCTTTTGCAGTCGTTAATAAAGCATTTAATTGTCTGTTTCATTTAATTGTCTAGTTTGTAATTATTAAGATGTCTGTCCTTCCTGGTTGGGGCTTTCATTCCTCCAACACCAACTCTACAGAAAAGAGCTAACTAATAATAGTAATGCTTCAAACCAAAGGAAAGTCTAATGAAAAGGGAAACAAAATGATTTGCATAACGCTGTCATGTCAGCCTGGACTGAAATCTCTGATGATTGGCTAAGAATCATGGCAGCTATGAATGAACCATTTCTATCTGGTAACAAAACAGATGAATGCTTAGGAGGAAATTAGGTTTTATTTTTGTTCCAGCTTTGAGCTCTAAAAGTGCAACGCTGACGGCGTTGGAGCAGATCTGTTATTTTACTTCTGATTTAATATTTTTCTAGACTTTTGTTCAGATAGTTTCTGGTTTCATGTTTAGACATTTATTCCCTCTGGTTTGAATGCAGCAAGGATTTTTGCTCTCACATTTTTATTTTCACACAGTTGTCATGATGTGTAACCATGGTAACAAGGTATTGTTTTTACAACTAGGAGCAGCTGATTAGCATCTCTCTCCTTGGATACAGGTCAGTGCCAAAGAACAGAGAGAGAAGGACGAAGTTCAAGCCATTGCTTTATATCCCAGACTCTAACTTCTCTCTGCCAGGCTTTCAGACAGAGATTTACAGAGGAGCGGCAAAAGCAAATGAGATGGATTAGCAGTTCTGGCCAACAACTGATGGTATCATCTAGGGCAGGTTACTGTGGAAAAGTCCTGGGCAACAGTCTTCAGTCAGAGATTTCTTCAGATTTGTTAAAAACATCCGTAGTGGATGGTGATAGCATCACCGTCCATAATGACTCTGAAGAAATTTGGATAATTCGAGTTACAACATTTAATTTCACATCAGGATGACTGAAGTATTTGATGTTTTTGCTTGATTTTGCCTTGATAAATCCTCCCTGGTTCACCAGAAAGCGATTGCATCAACTAGTGCTCAGAAAAAGTTCAAACACACGAGCAATTTGTCTGATTTGTCTCTTTCCCTTGCATTTTTTCAGAGATGGACATGTGCTACTCACGTCATGATGAGCGTCTCCTCGCCCGGCTCGCCCAGCACCCCGTCCACAAACAGAGGTGTGTTGGAGAAGCTGTACTTGTTCCACTGTCGTCCTTCATCGAAGCTCAACCTGAGAACACAAACAGCTGCGGCACCAGGGATCCATGCTAATCCCCCCACTGTGTGCACAAGCTAATGACCCTTTGAGGTGTCTCACAACTTTATTTCATATTCTGTGCAGGACTGAGGGACTCTGCTCAGTGAGCAGCGAGCAGCGATCAGTGAGAGCCACACTCATTACGACTTCAAACACGGAGAGGGGAAATGGAATGACAGCTGTAAGAGCCGTCATTTTCCACGGCTGCTGGCTCCTCTAACAGGAATCAGCTCATCCCCAGTTCAAGACAAACTCATTTGCTTTTCTGTTTGACTAACTTAAGACTTCCAGCTCCCTCTGAGGGAATTAGTCATGCTGTGACAAACGGCAGCTTCGTGGTAATGACTCACCATAGGTGTCGGATGGGAAGTGGAGTGTGTCTTATTGCCACCAAGGCTCCACCTTGGTCGAGATAAAGCACGGCGTACTCCTCATCAAAGATCTGCAGGAGAAAGAAGAAAACTCAGCGAGACGAGATTTTTCTGCATCTGCACACCGAGCAGCCGTCACTGGTACAGGGAGGAAGCTGCATGCTGTCGGCCTGACAAAGTTACATGACCTCAGAGACTGTATTATGATTCTGTGATGTTAATATGTAATGGAAGTTATTTCACATGACGGCAACCCCTCGTTTTATGACTTGGCCCTCAGATTTCTAAATGATCTTTTATCAAAGAGTTTCATTAAAAAAGTCTCAGAGTGAAAAGTTGACAGTAAGGCAACAAACAGGAGGATTTTCACATTAAACTGCAGGAAAGAAATAAAAATCAGATTTAAAAACATAGAGTGTAAAAAATGCACTGAGTCTTCTTTGTTCTGACTTTTGAGTTATTGATGGGACGTCTGGCTCTTTTAAGAAAACCAGATCTTCAGGATCTGTTCACTTCGTTCAGATGATCCACTTTAAAAATGTAGATTTTTCTAAGAACAAGCCATTTTACCCCCACTACAGTTTTATATTAATTACAGAAACTTGTTTTAGTGAATGAAATTCACAAACCAGTAGAGTCTTAAAATTAAAATGTGCAAAATAGGACCATGGAATGTTCTTGCAGAAAAATGGCTATGCAGTCATATTCAACAGACATGAATTAGGTAATAAACATGCTTTGTTCAGGGAGCCGTTCAAAAGAATCGGATCGTCACGTCAATATTTTCTTCAGTTCAAGGAGAGAAATGTTATTTGATTAGTTAAACTGACTCTTTCACTTCAACATACGGTAAGGTATTTTATACAACAAGGCAACTCAAAGTGCTTTACACAGTTTTGTAAAAATATTCACTCCCACACTAAAACCACAAACTTAGTTCATTCTGATTGTTTGTAACAGACCAGGAAAAACTAGGATTTGAAGAAGAATGAAAGTGAAAGGTGGTTTCCATAAGTAGCAAAAGTCTCGCTATGCATTTGTATTCAGCCTCCTTTTCTTTGATACCCCTAAATAAAATCCACTGCAGCCAAATCCCTACATCCGCCGTCGTTATGAGTCGGCAGAGAACAACCGGCATCATGAAGACCCAGGATGTTCTGGTGAAGTTTAAAACTAGTCAGGTTCTAAAACTTCGGACAAGAAGGCGCTCCAGAGGGTTGTTAGGGCAGCAGAGAGAACCATAGACTGCCCCCTCCCCACTATGGAACAGATTTACACTTCCAGGCTCCACAAGAAAGTTTTGGACATTTTAAATGACTCTTCACACCCTGGCCATGGTCTCTTCCAGCTGCTGCCATCAGGCAAGAGATACAGAGCAATAAAAACCAGGACAAATCGCCTAAAAAACAGTTTTTACCCGATGGCAATCATGGCACTAAATTCAAAGGCATAAGAACTTCTGCTCTTGACACCACTTTGTTAAAAATGTCAATTCTGTTGCGACACCTCCAGGCGCTGCAACCATCTTCTGATGTCTATTTATTTCTCATTTTGTACTATTTATTTCTTTATCTTTGTATATTATGTATATACACATAACCTGCATCTTAACTCGAGTCGAGCAAATCTCAATCTGTAATCTGTTGATGACAATGACAAATAAATCTTATCTTATCAATAACCCAAGCTTTGAACATCAGACAGAGCTCCTTTAACTAGGACATTGTTTATGACTTTGCTTCTTTTAATTAGCGTAGCTTCGTCTGTCTGAGCAGACAGAGTTCCTCCAACGTTCCACACAACCTCCAGCTGTTTCTCACATCTGTCAGCTTATCTATAAACGCTAGACGCTGTGAGCGCCGGCGTTCTAACTTTGGATGATGTTTGTCTTCTGAGCTTTATGATTTTTATGCTTGAATTATTTCCTCCAGGTATCAGCTTGATCCCAATTTATTCTGACCCAAAAGCTACCACAGTCTGGGTCTGCCTTTATGTCCCAGAGGCTTCTGTGTAGTTTGATCCTGACTGTCTCCATTAAGATCATCTTCAAGACAAACTTAGCAGTGATTTGCTTTCTGTCTACAGAGGAATCTTTACTAGCTTCGACTGCAGACTTCTGGCATATAATATAATAACTGCTCAGATTTTTAGTTATTTGAATTTCTGAGTTTGTTTGTTTTAGAGCTACATGGCAGCTTGTTTCATTCAGAAGGAAAAAAACTTCCTGCCTTCCTGAAAAATGACTTTCTGAAAGAAAGATGTTTCTAAGACATCAGTTGCTTGTAGCAGTGAAGTTTAAAATTGATGCAATCTGGAAGAATTGTATTTCACAGATGTATAAACTTAGTCGTGGAGGCTGAACAGACAAATGATGCTGAATTAATATGTTTTAAAATATTTACTAGTGAGGTGCCTCAAGGACAAAAATAAATAAATAAGCTGTGAAATAAAAGACTAAAGCTATAAAAGTGAGAAGTGTCCAGTACCTGCTGCAGTGCAGAGCTTGGTGAATGAACAGACTCAGCCTCCTGGAGAACACACGTATCTATTTAAATGGTTTTTTGCAGGTTCTTCTGCCTTCACAGTTTAACAATTTATTTATATTACAAATAGCTAACTTTAGGACTTTTTATAGGAGCAACAAAACCCACAACGAAAGCAGATATTAGCTGTTGTTAGCACTGAGACATTCACTGAACAGAAAAGATTCTGTGTTTTAGCTGATAATCAGCTGATCGGTGGACCGAGCCACTAAAGAGCAAAAATGTCCAACATCCGTTACCGAACACATTTAGGGTTAAATGATGGATAACTAAATGTTCAGCTCACATGGAGACAAAGTTAACTACTGGTTTTATCTCCTCAACTCCCAACCAGTCTGGATAGGAGAAAGTGATAATTTTTCTTTTGTTGGTTTTAATTATTGTCATTTTTCATAAATTTGAGGGCCAGATGTTTATAATTTATTTGCATTTCTATCCACGAATGATCAGTGATTGAATCAAACCCAACTGAGCCTTGGATGATAATTTGAAACGCTGAAGCACAGATCATTTTGTGACAAACAAAATACAAGAAATTAAATATTCTAATTATCAAAAATACATTTGAGGATAAAACCCAGTTACCAGTTTTTGTGGATATCCTTGAAAAGATTTAATAAAATCTTATCTTCCGTTCAGTTTATTAGCTCTGCTTTGTGGATCCACGTAAGAGGAGCAACAATCTGGTTTTAAGTTTTCTTTTAGAAGGATTTATCTGCTTCGCCATTTCAGGCGTTGGTGTGGTTTTCTACAGATTGGAGGCATTAAAAGCTGGAGTCCGTCCTGCCAACACAGTCGGCTGTTTTAGACCTGCATCTACGAAGCCTCCGGTCAGAGAAACTAAAATCTACCTCAGTTCTGTTCCGAGAGGCGGCCACTGTTCACACTTTGAATATGGAGCGTCCTGACAACACGCGGTGGAATATTTTCTACCCAATAATAAAGTCTTCAATGTCTGCTAACTGAATATGAGCGGAAAGAAAGACAGGCAGCGAGTAAGGATGGCAAAACAGAAGTGAACCAAATGTCAGTCAGCCGCTGCCATGGGGAAACGTCTGAAAGGTTTGTAGATTTCTAAAACACTCTCACTTCCTTCACAAAGAAGAATCAAAGACTGCATTCCCAACAGAAGTGATGTCATATTGTTTTACACTTCCCACATCTCACAGCTGAACTGGAATTACTTCACAGGATACATTTCAGCAGCATGACAAAGAGCACTCACCTGTCTCCACGTGTTTCCTGCATCAGAGGTGATGAACGCGCTCACATTGCTGGTGGTCAGTTCTGAACCGATGGAGCCTGCAGAGGAAATTCACACAAGACAAACCACATTTGATGATGGGAGCAGCATGATGTGTACGCAGGAAGAAAAGCCCGTTTCAGATCAAATCTAACTTTTATGCAGCGAGAACTGCAGCCAGCGGTGGTCCGCTCTGCAGCTGCTGACTGCGCCTGTAATTACGGCGCTTCTACAGATCTACGCTGCACTGTGACATTTGTGCAGGCTCCCAAATTAACCAATAAATCCTGATTACTGTATTCATCTTTCAGCACTTCGGACCACATTAAGACAAGCTTTCCTAATCCAGTGCAAAAGGCAGTAATTGCTTTAATTCAGCCTGTAATTGGTGCCAGGTGGCAGGTTTTCAAGGCCTGATTGTTCCACAGGAATCGACTCTCCATGAGCAACAATCTCCTTCTTACACAACGAGCTCAAAGTCGCAGTTCTGACTGAGAAAGGTGACCTATGAAAAGTGACCATCGAAGGTTGAATTTCCGATTAGGTGCGTTCTTTTATTTCTCATTTTGTGGCACGATGAGGGTGATAACAATCCCAGCAGCAGTTGAGTTTCAGTTTGCAGCCAACAGATCGCCGTTTTATGGCTCTGACTTCCTCTCCTTCATGCTGCCCGGACCATCTGTAGACTTTATCAATGGAAATGTGATCGCAATGGCTGAAATCGTTCTAAAATTAGATCCCCGGATGGAGAGGAAGAAGTTATTTTTCCGTTATTTTCCTCCTTCATGACCGCAGCTGGAATAATGACGGATCAAACCAAACGGGTCGATGGCTGCACTGAGAGCTGTTTAATTCTCTGCTTCACGCTCAGGGTGCGAGCCTGGCCTTCTGCAGACACCTGAGGTGTGTGCTGATGAGTTATTGACAGTGTCGGTCCATATGGGAGTAAATATCACTGCGGTGTGAATCCACCTGGAAGGCAGCTGATGTCATTTTCCTCCATTTTTCTTTGTTCTTGACGGTTTATAGCTTTGCATTACTGATGGCTGTTTGGTGGAAACCAGAGGAGGGCAGGTAGAGGACAGCAAGCAGACATGCAGAGTCACTCCAAGTATTCATTCCTCTTCAACGTTCTCACATTTGATCACATAAACAAAAGCCTGAATGCATTTTATCCAGATTTGATCAGATATAACAAAACCAAGTAGAATTCAAATGAGAACTCGACTAGTCTCATCTTTATTTTTATCATCTAAATAAAGATCTTTGTGAAGCAGAAACAAACAACGCATATCCTCACTGTGAAGCATGGTGGTGGCAGCATCATGCTATGGGGCGGCTTTTCATTTGCAGGGATTTTCCTGGAAGGTGCAGAAGATCATTTAATGATTTATGTATTTCATTCTGGAAGAATCTGATGTTTTTACTCACCAAAAAGAAATATTTCATATTTAGTTTATTACTGAACAAATTATTTTTGAAGTCAGCTTGATGGTTTTAGCCTGGATGGTAAAACATTTGTGCATGAAGCTGTATTTGTTTTCTAAAATGGCCCAGTCAAAGTCCTGAACCAAATTATATTGAAAATTTGAGCCAAGACTATAAAACTGACGTTCAGATCTTAACTGAAATATCTTGCAGAGTAAAATAGAAAAGACAATCTTTCATCAACGTTAGTAGATACTAACTAAAAAACCACGAAAAGATGATTTTCTTTCAACTTCACAATCAAAATGTGTCACAATAAAATGAAGCTCATCAAACTGCGTGGTTGTAAAGAAATGTGAACAAGATCAAAGAGTGAATACTTTATATCTGTAACATCCTGAAGAGAAGATCTGTCTGCAGAAAGTTTGTATCTACATGTAGATCAATGTTTCTAACTTTAAGCAGGAGATTCTACAGTTCGCCAACAATCAGCAACAAAAATGTGATGCTGCAAAATGGATTCATAAGAAACTTTGACTGTAAAACCAGTTAAATAATAAAACCCCAGTAATTAAGTGAACACTGTTAGGAGGTCGTTACATACTTAGCAGATTCGTTTGAAGGAAGGCAGAGAGTCGACAGACCGTCAGCAGCAGCTTCCTCACACCCACCTGAGGCCACGATGATCCCCGGCGCCGACTCCCTGCTGGCGATGTTTCCAGATGTGTAGGGGTTGGCAGACACGTGAAGATGGAGATGTAATGAGCAGTACGGCTGCAGAGGGAGAAATCAAAATCTCAATTAGCGAAACCTTCGGGCCGAGCCGCCGGGATCACTAAGAGACGCGGACGCACGCCTCGCCGGTTGCATCGACTCGGATCCTCAACCCTCCCAAGTCATAAGCTCCATCACAAACACGGCATCCCCATTGGCCAGCCTCACCATTAATTTTGATTGGGTTAACCTTTACCGACACAATTCTCATTACGAGGCGGCGAAATGCCAGTGGAGGAGGCCATGTTGTGACGGGATGTTTGGAGGTTTATTAAAACTCTGACATTTGCTGACAAATGACTGGATAATATGAGAAGAAGGCGAAAAATGCCACAGAGTATCTAATTGGTTTGGGTTTTCTTTTTCTTTTTTGGGGGGGAAAAAGTGATTATTTCCAGTCTCAGGTTGGGATGAGTTGGGAACGTTCCAGATGAACCGGATTGTTTAGTTGGATTGTTGAACTTTAGCATCTGACTGAAATCTCAGGAAAACGATGAGCTGGCCCAACTTTCAGGAGCTCTCAGGAAGACGGACAGATGAAGGAGAGGAGCACGCTTCTCCGTCTGACACCTCTTCTTCTTCCAGTAGCTTAAATGGGAGGTCGGCTTATTGGACTGAATCAGAACGGCTGACCTTTCAGCTCAGCCGCCTCGGAGCACTCAGCTCTGACGGCTGCTGCTCTCTGAGCGCGGCTCTCGCTGTGCTGGGATCAGGAAGCTCCTGTCTCTCAGACACATGGATAAAAAAATAGAAGACGCAGCAGGAGCGCTCACCAGCACACAGTGGATGCTGCTGCCTCTCAGGTCTCTGCCAGGGGCCTGCAGTAACCTCCAGTCTCTGCCGCGGTTATAGGTGATGTATGTCTTTACTTGGTTATCAGTCTTTTTGTTGGCGAGGAACATGCCCTTTATTCCTGCCACCTGGGAAAGGTACACAGAAACAGTTTGAGAGAAACTCAGGCAGATCTCTGATGTTCACAGAAAATTATTCACTTCAGTGGAAACCAGATGTTTACATACACTGGACCTTCTGCTATGTATTGCAATTTTTTTGCTCAGGTCCCTCTTGAAAATGAGATCTAGATCTCAACGGGGTTTACCTGATTAAATAAAGGAATACACCGTAGAAAACCACACAACCTTTAAATTCCACAAAATCAGAATAAACGTTCAATTTAGTTCTGTTGATTTCTATACAATTGTTTCCCAATAAACTTTAATTCAAAGAATTTTGAAAAAATCATTTCAATTCGACCACATACATTCCAGCTGATTCTAGATTTCAAATAGTGAATTATTCAAATGAGTCTAAAAGTTTTAAATAAGGAAAACCAGCAGGTTGCACTGAGCTGCTGACTTACAGCATTTATTCCTCCTGGAGGAACACGTAGCAACAACCACTCACACTACAGAAAACCCTCACAATGAGCAAGCATGCAGCGAGAGTGGGGAGAAAAATCTCCCCTTTAACAAGAAGAAACCTCCAGCAGAACCAGAACCAGAACCAGAACCTGGCTCGGTACCAGCGGCCATCTGACTGGAGGTTTGAGAAGACGAAGCAGATAAACAAAAAGGAAAGAGAAGAACTTGAATGTGGTTATTTCATGAAAGTAAAAAGTTAACAGCAGGAGAAGAACGACTTCATGACGGCAACGCAAACCTAAACTAAGTATTTACATCCAAATTAAATATTTAAATTAACTAAATATTGAACTCGTCAATAAACCTTTACCTTTAAACTATGATATTCATAAATGTATGTACAACATGGTGAAAATATAACTTTGAAAAATGTTTTTTCTCAATAACAGGCCAAATAAACCAAAATATTACTATAAAATGTTTGCAGTGAAACTTTACAAGCAGCACCCATGTATGAAACTATCTGCGTTCAGCTGCACTGTAACGTCACCATGGAGCTGATAAAAACGCAGCTCAGTGCTAAGCGAGTCGGACGCCAGCTTGATTGCAGCACACACAGACCTGCTCTGTATTCCTACCAGAACCAAACACAGCGACAAACGCTGAGTGGAAAATGATGGAGCGTCTGGAGACTTGTGAGTAATCAATGTGTGCCTTAAATGAATCTGACTCCCTGCTGGAGGCCCGCAGGGCGCCGCAGCCGGCCTCCACCGAGTCGCTGCGCCTGCATCAACTCGTGAAACTCCACTTTGGTAATTGGCAGATACTTCATTCTCCCTCGGAGTGGAGATTTAGCATAAGTTTCGTCCAGGGTCACGACCCCAATCAGGACGGTGGATTTGATTCTATCTCTGTGGCTGCAGGAAGACATGCGCTGCATCGTCGCAGGCTTAATTATCAGATCCGCAGATAGAAGTTTCAAATAATGGCAGGTGGTCAAATGATTTAAAAAATCATAAAGATTAGGTAGGTTTCATTAAATATTAGCTGCTTTTTTAATCAAAGGAAGAGATAATCTTAGCTTCAGGAAAGCTAATATTCCAGGAAGAATTCCCTTTCCTGTTGATGTGGACACTTCAGAGGAAAGGTGCCGTTTATTTCATCCCTCTGCCTTCAAGCTCTGATATATTGATCAAAGTTCTAATAAAACTTCAGACCAGCTGCTTTTAACATTCACCTCTAACTGAAATCAGAGCGTGTTCCTGGAATGAAACATAGACTCCAGCGGAGAACGGTCCTGTTAAAGTCTGTTTACCTCATAGAGGTCCACCATGACGTTGCCCTCCAGGCCCATGCTGCTGACCACGTTCTCCAGAGCCAGAGTGTAGTAGACGCCCGAAGTGTCCGACACGTACAGGTTGTAGGTTTCATTCTGGTTCCACTCCTGAACAGCAGCCACCACGCGGTTTTCATCTGTACTGATCACATGCAGCTCCTAGGAGACGGACCAGGACAATCAGGGTTACATTTGGATGGAAGGAAAAGTTGGTTGCCTTCTCTATAGGGTCCTGCTGTCATCTGAATAATATGATGCACGGTCAGAACCAACCAGAGCTCTGTCAATCATCCTTGTGTATACGCTGCTCACTCCCTCCCTCTACATCTGTGCTTAGCTACAGTTGGTTCACTACAACAGAGGCAGCTATGAATGCTCAGGCTAGTTAGCATAGCCACTGATGATGGTGGATAAATAATTCTCCTGGAACAGTAAGTTGTTTCTTTGCCTTCAGCATATTTAGCAGCGCATGCATGAGGTTGATTGATAGCAGTAAGACACTCCTCTTGGCTCTGATTGGTTGATTTTCCCTATTAGCGTAAATTTCTGCAGCTCATTGAGGAGGAGATCGACCTTTTCTTAGACCATCTTTCTCAACATGTTGACAGTTTTAATAAATATGGAAAAAACATGTTTTTAAAAGTTACATACTTCAACTCAGTGATCCTGATGAGTTTTAACATTCATGCTCCGAGTATGAGTGCACCTCAGCTTGCTTTTAATTTGGTCCTTCAATCAAAGTCATGATTTATTCTGTTCCAATTATAAACCTAAAGACATTCATATGATCCTTATTGTTCCTGAGCTCCTGCTGGGTTAATCACAGTCATCTGAACGCTTCTGTCGTCTGTGTTTTAACTAAGAGGATGCAGCAATCATTACCACTTGCTAAGAGTTATTGGACAGAAACAATTCGGCTGAGTTCGTGCTGTTTGCTTGGGAGCTTCATCTACCTCTGACTGTTCCAATAATACCTTGCAGCCAGCCTGCAGCTACCCGGCGCACTGGGCCTGATTGAATAAAACATGTCTAATTGTCAGTAGGGACGTGATAAGCGAGGTCAGGCACATGCGAAGCAGAGCCGAATAACAATCCTGGAAACGCTCCGAGATACTTTTGGCCTTGATTTGCCCGGAAACACCAAAGAGATCATCGCAGGGAGCCAGCGATGAATTGGACCTCGAAACCAGCCGGGAGCTCATTTTGATCCAACGTTTAGATGTACAAACTTCAGCACTGCTGTGCAGAATTTTTGTTCTAACACTTTCTAGGGTTGTGTAATTGCTTTTTAATGGTCAAAGTCTCAGGAGCTCCTGTTGGTGTGTGTTATGTAAGCTAACTAAGCGCTGTGCTGTGTTACCTTGGGCAGGGTGTACTTTGGCAGCTTCATTGGGGTAAAGACGTCTCGTTTTGCAGAAACGTAGTAGACCGGCCTTCCTGCAGTGGACACCTTCAGGCACAAACATGACAAACAACATCATATTACACCAAACAACAGAACATAACTGAATATGCCCTGGATGAATCTCCCACAGCGCCGTCCCGGAGCAAACGGACGATTACTTACCTGGACAAACACATACTCATCCTGCACCACCAGGGAATTGGGGTCAATGTATCCGGGGAATGGTTTGCCCTTGTTGGCGTCTGTGCAGTTCTGCAGCTTGCAGGTGACGTACAGCGCCTCTGCTCCCACACACACAGACACACACAGAGACACACACACACACACATCAGGCCGTGGCTTCTGATATGGTTTTAGCCGATGAAGAAAGGCAGCCTTCACCCACAGCTAAGTGCTCTCTTTTGGCCCCGTGTCAGTGAAGTGGCCCCGGTAAGAGATGACAGATGAACCGAGAGGCCGATTGCTTTCCTTGCCTTCAATCACGGCTCTGCGGCCCCACCGCCTGTCCCCCAACGCCGGCCTCTGCCAAAAACCTGTCGGCTCCCTCCATACAGGCGTGATCAATGGTGATGGTCTCTGGCTGTGTGACTGTAACTGTGTAGGGGCTGCGTTTGATTGGCTTACCTCTGTCACATCAGACTCAAACAAAAACCAAAAAAAAGAAAATAGATGGCAGTGTGGAAACAAAGAGGAACACAGATAAATTAACCATGTGACCATGTCCAGACAGGGAAATGTGGTCTGGACATGTCCATCCATGACAACGTTCTGATGAAAGTCACCGAGGAACGAATCTGTCCTCAGGGTCTCATTCATAAAACATCCAGGGCTGAGAGATCTGTAGGTTTAGAGGCTAACTGGACGAGCAAAGCAGAACTGCTACATCACATCCTACATATTTTCATTCAGTAGAAACAGAGTTCAGTAATGTTTTATGTATTCCAAGGATTTCTGTGCAGAACAAAGTTATAGTCCTTTTAAAAGGCTTTCGTATCGATGTGATTCAGGTGAGTGAAATGAATCTACATGTGCACCACTGACCCGAACCGCTGATCTTTAAAAGCTTTACAAATCCATGCATTACTTTTCCCTCCATTGTTCCTGTGGGTCCCTGGACCCGGCCGTCCCTTTACATTATCCTGCAGCAGGACTGTCCAAGAACCCCCCGACTGCTCACTACTTGAGCACAATGCTTCCAGCAGAGCACAAAGACAGCAGGAAAATAGAGCTCTGAACTCAGAATTCAATTACTCACGTCCTTCAGAGATGCTGGTTTCCAGGTGAATTAAGCCCGGCTCTTTGTCCAAACCCATCTTGGACCTGAAAGGCAGACAAATATGTTTCAGGAACATCACCATTGCTCTTTTCCCATCGGTTGGATGCCCCCCCTTCCCGAGCTGCTGCCTGACCTGAGAGATTACATGCTGCAAAGTCAGACAAGCTTATAACAACAGAGGTTCAGCCAACTGCAACCACAGCAGTGGTAAATATCAGCAGAGCCGCATGTAGGAATTACTGTCTCCAACATGACGATCTGTGTTCAGCACAGAGAGCCTCAGGTTGAATGAGTGATCTAAATGTTCAAAAGACCTTGAAGGTCCTTTTCCTCCTCGAACGAGAGAGACAGAAAGATGTTTCCTCCCATCATTAGAGCAGGAAAATCCATTGATTTTCCTGCTGCAGTCGGGATGCCTGCAGATGGAATAGCATATAATCATTAGGGCATTAAAAATGTATTAAAAAGACTGGGGGATCAGAGGAAGGAGGCGAAGGCAGCGAACATGAGGAGTTGATGAAGAAGGTGGAAGGAGACGCGACAACGTTCCGACGGGCCGAACAGATTTCTGGAAATCTGTGTGTGACAGGATGAGAAACACCAAAACTCAGATCATTGTTCTTTTATTAACTACAGGAGATCAAACAAAACTTTGAACACGATGGCCTACTTCTCCAATCCATGTTTACATTTTACTAAATAATCCAAAGAATCATCTGAGGCAGGCAGTGGATTATGGGAGAGCAAACCGTGAAGGAAGTTTGCCCTGTCAGGTTTCTGCAAGAGGGCAAACAGTTTAATGCTTTAAACCCTCCAAGAATTATATTAAAGATAACTTTAGTATAAAGAGGTTTTCAAAATATCACTTTATTTATTAAGGGGAAAGTTAGTGAAAGTCAAAAGTATATGGCCCCTAAATGTAATAAGTGCTTGTTCCATTTTTACAATAACACTAACAGGGCTGAATAACAGCAACTCAGTTTCAATCCAGGTTTGGACTAGGCCACTCCAGAACCTTTTTTTTAGTTATCCTGATGTTCTTTTATCACTGCCTTGCTTCATAACCAAAGCCTGTTTCACCTGAAGGTCATGAAATGATAAGCTGGAGCTTCTCCTGGACGATGTTCTGGTTGGGAGCAGAAGTAGTCCAGGTTCTGACGCCCAGGCCTCAAACCTCCATCATGTCTGGCTCTTCAGACATTTTCTGAGACGCTGCTAGTTTATACCAGTGTAACGAGATGGAATAAAGTATTCCAGTTTTATCTGTTCATCATCTACATGTTTTTAACAAATACAAGATGTGACTTTATGTTCTTTTTAGTCAGCATCGGTTCTGGCCTTGAAACTCTCACATGGATGTAAACGTTTCTGGCGCAACTTCACCTACTTCCAACAACAGACGCCAACAACACTTAAAATACCGATTAAACATCAGCTAATATTTACACGAGAAAACAAAGTTATGCACCGATCTTACTTTCCGCCGCAAAATCGTCCAAAAATCAGTTCCTGTCGGTTCTGCTGTGCCAGAGGACTGACTGACAGACCCGCCCAGCAGGTCACGTCTGCACATGTAACAATCACTCAGCTGTTGCCAACTTAACAACTTTTCAGACAAATAAATCAGTATGAGCCTCTAGTAATTAATCAAAGCTCATTCATGATTTAACAAGTATTACTCACAGAGGGCCAGGTTGGTTTATTTCTTAATAAAGGGCATCATCATCTCAAAGCTGCCTTTTCTAATTACTTTGATATTAAAAGTTATTATCTGAAACTTTCAGTCTGGAAAAAAACAAACACAGAAGAAATCAGCAGGAGAGCAAATACTTTTTCCAAGAAAGTTCAAATGAAGAGCAACAGCAGCGTCTGTGTCTGCGTTGAGGTCAGACCCAGTAGGAGCAAAGGAGCCGGTGTCATGAGAGGGAGCTCTTGTCCCAGGAAACACACACGCAGCTCCGAAACGTTCCTGCAGAGATTATCAGTGTCATATGCAAATGGCTGCAGACGCTGAGCTCCCAAACTGATTATAGTAGCATCCGATGGAGGTTAGCGGCAAGTCGCTCAGTGCCTCTCAGGTTCTCCGAATCACAAATGAGCTTACACATGTTCCGTGGCTCCATGTGCAGCAGACATAAGTTCCCTGAGCAGCTTCATTAGCAGGGCTAGCACAACTCCAACCGCACAGCGCACAACCCAAAATAGAAGCCTGACAGCATCAGCAGCATCAGCAGCATCAGCAGCATCAGCCCTGAGGCCCGCTTCACTCCTGGCAGCACGGCTTGTTACTACGGCACCACTCCTCTGCACTCTGCTCACTGAAGACCATTTGTCATGTGTTGGTTACTGGATGACGACATGCAGAAAACAACTAACTTTGACATAACTTGTGAAGGGGGAGCACAACAAAGTAATGCAGCAGGAACACAAAATGTTTTTATAGATTTTAGGAAAGAAATTATGGTCAGTGTCCAGAGGGAAGCATCTCTTCGATAAATCTTTGTATTTCTGTGTTTTATTCCAAAATTAATTGGAAAATGATCAAAAAACAAATGAATGATTCAATTCTGATGTCTCTGTATTTGGTCGCTTGTCACTCCTGAATGTTTCAAATCAAATTAATGTATAATCTAGATTTCTGGAAGATGAGTATCCCAGGACACCCAGAATAAAACTACAAGTTTTTCTGAAGCGCATCAAAACATCGGTGAAAAAGTGTTATTGTCCAGGAATAATTTACCTTCTGCAAATACACTGCACTGGTTTACCTTTACACCCAGTTAGGACTTTTAGGGGCTTATGCTGCTTGTGGAGGCTGTCAATACCTCTGGAGAAGTATTATGCTTCTTCATGGTTATACAGATCATAATGCAATAATTCTGCATAAAAATCCTTTTTTATTATCTGAATGCAACATAATTATTTTCTTAGAAACTTTTCTTTATCTGTAAGATGCAATTATCACAATTAACACTAGAAATATATCGAGCTCTGTGCAGTGAGTTTACATGAGTTTCAGTTGTTCAATTGAATTAGTGGAATAAATGAACTTTTGTTCATATTCTAATTCATTGAAATGAACCTGTGCAAAGCATAACCACCCAACACATTGATGATGAGTCTAACACATGAATAATATTAATCTGCAGAACCTCTTATTCAATTCTAATTATAATTTGACATCTTTACCACCTGCGTAAAAGAAAATGACAATAACTGACGTGTTTATAGTTTCATAAGAAACGTCCTCGTCTCTCTGCGCTCTCTTCCAAACAGCTGATCAAATTTATTTGGCACAAAACAATCCAGCTTCAATTAATATGCAGCAATTAGAGCCACCCGATTAAACAGTTCTATAATGAAATCTGAATTTCAGAAGGTGCAATTTGTCATTATTTATTTGAACTAATGTTTAAAGTTATTGCTGTGAAGATAATGTGACACACATGTACTCTGCAGCAGCTGACAGATAACATAAGGGAGGTGCTAATTAAATGATGTGCAGGTGTTTTAGGTCATTTTGGTAATTAAGGTCCATTTTTATGTTGTTTTCTGACTGTCATATTCGAAACAGGTTATTTTTACACAAATGGCTCATTAGCATCTGGCTAATAAGCCATTTGAAGTTCAATATTTTTTGAGGTTTTGTTGATTGAGTCCAAGATTCACTGCTAAAGGTTTACTCCTCCAATCTGCTCCTTGAGTTATTAATGCATTCTGAGGTTTATTTAGTGATAAAACTTTTAAAGTAGCCAGTTATCACTGGCTGTGGGGCCTGAACCCTGTGCTTTTTAATGTTTGCCTTAGTTTTTCCTGAATCTTCTAGCAACAAAATAAATAGCTTCAAATGTTAATTTATGAAATGGAAAAGTCTCCCATAGAGTGTATGTACCACTTTATCTTTTCTCACAGTTTGTATTTGGCTTCTTACTAGGAACAAATTCAAGAAAACTATAAAAACAGAGATTATTGTTGTGTTTTCTGGCACAAAACTAACAGTCAAAAAGTCAAAGGAAGCTTATCATCTCATTTTTCTATTTGTTAAATACATCAGTGTATTTAACAGTGTAGTCCAGAAACATTCTTGACAACATTTAATAACAAGAAACAGAGAAATTATTAATACCAGAGACAAAAGACCTTTTTTATTCTTAAAATGTCAATATTGTGACAGGTCTAATAAGATCGTTTAAACATCCTTGTTTTAATGAACAATGGAAAAAATGCATAAAAAACAGTTTCCTTGTTAAACTTTTCTTAGAGAAAAAAATATTTAGACATTCTGTTTTTAGAAAATTACATTTGATGTTTAATCAAATGGTATAAACAAAATATAGTGAACAGGTTACTATCACGATTACTTACCAGTAGAAACGATTAGGAGCCACTTTCTCGTGCACCAGCTGCCATCTTCTTCCAAACTCAACAGAACTGTAAAGCTGTAAAAAACAACATTAAATAAATGTTACTTTTCAACAATCATTTTTCTGTATAAGCACATAAAATAAGATCCAAAGTGCACAAGGCCAACCTGCACTCAGACATTAGCATCATGAACTAATTTCAATAAATGTGAATATTATTGAAAAGAATTTATTTCAGAAACTTTATCGCTACTTCAAACACATTACATAGAATAATTACACACAGATGGATGTTTGAAAGTCTTGATTTCTGTTAATTATGATAATTTTCTGCTTGGTTAATGAAAAAACATGACATTTGAAATTAGAATATTACATCACACCAATAAAATATACAGCCTTCATAAAACAGTATATTTAATGCCCAATTAAAGGTTGTTCATTTTCAAAAGGTACTTTTAATGAGTTAAACAAGCCTCATGGGAATATTCATATTCTAATTTATTGACTGTGACTGCATTAAGACATTTTGTGGACTCATATTACTGTAGGAGAATGTCTTCAGAGGAGAGTTATTAAGGAAGAGAGCAAATGACAGCGGTAGTCTAAGTGTAATCAAAGAAACTGAACATGAAACAAGAACCACTGGTTTGTTCCTCTGGTCGTTCTGCTGAGATTTCAGCAAAAGCACATTTGAAAAGCCATCTTCAAATATAAAGACATATCATTTTGTTCTTCTTTAAATGCCTAAAATAACTTTGAGTTGTACAAATGTGTTAAAATAAAGTTTGATTTTGAATGGGTTTGGTTTTGAAGGCTAGTTGACAGACGCAGGAGAAGCAGAGGAAAATTTCTCCTTAAAGTTTCTGGTGTCTAAATTTAGTCCTTAGTGAACTTTTTGTATTTCTCTGGATGAAACATGAGAAAAACACAAAGATGGCAAAAAAATGAAATGAAATTCTAATTATTTTTATGATAACGTATCAATTACTAAATTATAACATGTAAATTACATTTTAAATGTAAAGGTATAAAGTATATCGTAAACAGGCATGTTACAATTATGTATCAAAAAATAGAAAAACCTTTTTAGAGCATTTTGTACTTTATTTTGGTAGGACTTTAATTGATACTGCACCACTGCACTTATGTTTATGTTATCGTTTTCTATTTATTGATTGATTTACTTTTACAGAATGAAGTTATTCTCACTTTCATTGTTTTAATCTGTAACCTTTAGAGACTGAAATAAGAGTATTTTTATCCTCAAACATGTACTCTGTTATAGAACAAAGACAAATCTGTTTACTGTGCAGCTTACAAATTCAATCTAATGAAGCTCAAAACTTGTTTCAATGTTAAACTCTGACTTTTCCATTTTGAACGTGAGCAGTGATGCACAGTGTGTAAACAGTTATTTATCAGTGGATGTCCAAAATGTTTGTTTGCATTAATTTGTTTTCCAATTACATCTTACTGTGTCCAGAATAACAAGGTGGAAACAACATCATCCCATATGGATCATCTCTGCTGGAAAATCTGATATTTACCTCTGAAGGGATTTTCTCTCTGCAGCTTTGGACAAAATTATCATTTTACTTCAGATTGTTACTGACCTTTCTACAAGGGAGAGGAATGAAATGTCACTGCTAGGGAAGCTGTTCACAGAGAGCTTCATACAAATATATTGAAGGAAAGTTAAGCAGAAGGAAAAAGTCTAGTTGAAGAACAGGGATCTTTAAATTCAGACAGTGTTCTGCAACTTCTAGATGTATTTCTGCTTCCACACACCTGAGTTAAATATGAAGTCATTAGTATATATTGATCAGCACCACCTTCACTATTGGCTCCTTCTCAAAAGGTTATTTTCCTGCAGTGCTGAATTTGGGTTAAACCAGTTCAGGTGTCCAAATATTCCAGAATCAGAATCAGAATCAGAATCAGAATGCTTTTATTTCAGTACAACCCGTCCAAACACGGCAGGCTGCAGCCATCAGAACCGAGCTCAACTTTACACTCAGTTGTTTTAAGAAGTCATTTTTTACAGGGTAAATGTTTCCTCCTGGCCACGACAGCTCAACCAGTTTCAGCTCATTTTGGATTGTTGCAGACTTCTGTCAACATATCTCTTCCTGCTTTAAGATGAACTAACTAGAACCAGTTTAACATCACCATAGTGTTCACACTCACATCAACATTTGGGTTCAGACTTATTTAAATGTCTGAAGTTAAGCATCAGAAAGTCGCATTTATATTCCTGAGTAATGATGTCATACATCCATGTCATTTTACAGCTTTTCTTCTGTTTTTAGTTTTTATTCTCACTTCTGGCTATTTTCTTGACTTTATAAAACCTTAATTATTGTTATTGTTAAAATTGTTAACTCTACACATATTTGTAAAGTGTCCCAATTTTATTGTATGAATGTATTCAATGACATCCCAGTTAAAAGTTAATCAATACAAATATATTTTTGAAAAATCATGCTGTAATGTGTTCTAATACACATAAAAACAAATATCACTGATTGCTATTAATATGCATAAATGAAGCTGGCTAAGCAGATGCAAGAAAAAGGAAGAGAGCAGAGAACTGGGGCAGGAGGAAATCACTTTGACTAATTACCCTCCTAAAACGAGTTAGTGTGTGTCCCAGTAAGAGAGCAGAAGCAGAGAACAGGAGCCGGAGGAGGTGAAGTGGCTACTGGTGGGGCGGAGGGGCCGCCGCCGCTACAGCCTCTGAAAGGTCTCTCAATCAACAAATGTGGCAGCTCTGCCAAAAAGAGGGCAGGCAAAGTGAAAGAGAAGCAGTTTTAGGGTGGAGAGGATCCATGCAACACAGCAGAGCTTGAGTTGGTGGGAGTGGTGGACGATGAGGGAATGAATTATCCATTTCTTCCTTTTTCCCAAGGAAATAAACACAGTTATATACAACAGTAGTTATACAACATAATGATGGTGAGCACCGCGACTCAAACATATTTGAGCGATATTGACTCTTTGCAAATATGTCTCCTAATCATTAGTTACCATGGAGAAAACGCCTCACCTGATGCAGCCAAGCATGTATGAAAACACCTTTTAGACTTTTGTGTGCTTCTAAGTTTTCTCTGGTGAAACAAAACACGGTTTATGACACAACGGTTTAAATCCTGTGGAGAGAATTAAGGCAAATCAATAAAGGAGTCAGGAGGCAGAAGGCATGGCTCAGTTATTGGCTATTTATGAAAACCGAACCGCAGATAGATGAGCTTCTTCAACAGATGCATCAGCTCAACTTGAACCAGTAGAAACTGGAGATACTGGCAAAAACAACTGGAGAAAACAATCAGTGTCTCTCTGTTCAGTCCACTCATCCCTCACTGCTGACGTCCGTCATCAACATGATTAGATGCATACATTTTCTGTATTGCAGTATTTGATTGCATCACTGATATGAATGAGTGTTTCTCTTCTTACTTTGTAAAAACTGTTTGCTGTAAATTCAGACTGCTGCTAATTAACGGCTTTTTCCTTCCTCATCAAAAGATTTACGATAAAACGACAGTTTGGTTTTCATCCTGTCTGTTTGTGCAGCCAACACTGCAACACACCATGGCCATTTACAGTGAAGTCAACTAAACAAATAAAGTGATTTACAGTCTTTGCAGGTTGTTTGGATGCTTCCTGAAGAGCAGGATGTCGTGCAGAGGGTCAATACCATCGCGGTATTCAGCAGAAGCCAATGCTAAATTGCTAAATCGATCAATTCAATCATGATTTTCCCCAGGTGTCAGTGACACAGCATGTCCTGTCGCTCTCCCATCTGCCCACCTGCATGGTTTCCCTTCAGGAAGTGATTCTTTGGAACAAACTTGTACTCATGTTTCCAGAGGATTTATTTCATTTCCAAAAGCGTCTCTGTGATACGGCATCATCTACTGAGGACATCAACACTGATAACAGCAAACTATAACAAATATTGATCAAGAGTTTACATTTCTGGAACAAGGCCTGACCTCAATAATATAAAATAAATATATACTTGTGAATAATGTTTTAATGCTTCAGTGGGAAACACAGGAACCAGTTATTAGAAACTATATCAATCCTACACAGTCAAATGACTTTTAGTGGATTAGAGAAAACTTTCAAACTTGTTGCTGTTGCTTGTAAAAAAAACGGTTTCATTATTGGCCAACCTTCAATTTTAATGTCTAACTGGATCTGAACTGGACTCGTCTGTACCTGCGTTGATCTGGCAGCGTTTTGCAGAATCGGTTCTACTTCCAATTCAGTTCAAGTTTATTTATAAAGATAAATAAACCCAATCAGAGGCAGATTTAAAGTCAGTTCCATCCAATTCAAGTTGATCTCTTTTATCAAACAATGCAGTCAAGTTCAATTTATTATTCAAATTGGCTAAAATGTTTTCTATCATAGGAAACCCAGCAGACTGACAGAACCACACATGAAAGCTTTCTGCCTCTGTCTCTGTTTCTCTCTCACCAACTCTGCTATTTTGTACGAAAAGGAAGTAGATATGGAATATCAGGGCTTTACATTTCATGTGTTTTCAGCCACAGCTGCTGAGAGTTCATTGGTTTTTCACAGAAAGCCTGGATTGGCCCTTTAACTGCAGCTGCTCTTGTTCTGCAGCTCAGCCACATATTTTAACAGCCACCTTCTGACTAAAGCTTTGCTGCTGAACACATATTTACTTTCATATTTCACCTTCAAGCTGATTAATAACCTCAGTATCTCTGTGGAAGATCTTCTTCTGTCATGCTTCTTTACAACAGGATTTACAGGCTGGAGCTGCTGCAGCTCCATTTTCTGGATCTCTGCTTCACATAAGACACATTTAACCTCAAGTCACCGACTCTCACCTTAAAGTGGATCTTTAAATCTGTTTTCTCCCACAAAACGCTGCGCTTACAGCGATTTCATGGGTTTGATCCTTCATACAAGCTGTCTAAATTTAATGTTTCAGAATATTTTTGTTTGGTGTTTCTTTAACAAAATATAACTCAGAATGTTCACATAATTAATGAGGACATCTTGGGTAAAGAAACAGATTTACTAAGGAAAATAATATGATTGAGGAACAAGATTAGAGCCAAGAAAAAAAAAAAAATCTTTCAGAACTTTGCTTAAAGTCAGAAAACAGTTAAAACTTTTTTTCAATGTCCCGAATCCTCTGGAACTATTCTGCAAAGAATCATGGGATATTTTATTTTATTTTCATATACAGATCCAAAAGTCCTGCAGCTATAATTGCAAAGAAAAATTATTGTACAAGTTATTGATGAAGGGGAGATGAATACAAATATATGCCGCACTTTTAAGAATTTTAACTGTGGGTAAAACCAGGTATAATTTAAAGGCCACTTTGTGCTGATTCATTACATGAAACCCAATGAAACAAACTACAGTTTGTGGTTGGAACGCAAGAAAATATGAAAAGTTCAGAGCATTGTTTCTCAGACAATAATTCCTAAAATAAAAACTTTAAAAAGCATATCTGGAGCTTTTTGGTTACAAACGTTTTGTTTGTTTTTTCTGTGAGGCTGCAGATTAAATTTCACAGAAGAGAAACATTCAGATTAATGAATAATATCCCTTCAGCTTATGGAAGTTTCTGATATGGTTACTTCTGTTTCAGTGACATAATTAGTAAATTCAGTTTAGCTGCAGTGTTTCATCCTCCTGCAGCGACTGTAAGACTTTTTCTTTCATCAGAGCTCCACCTGTTTTCCAGCTGAACTGTCACCGGCCTCCTGTGGAGCTTTAGTCCTCCAGCTAAGAGTCACTTGGATCCTGATGTGGTTTTACTTCGCTGAATGTCGAGGTTCTACCTCTTTAAAAGAAACTGCAGTCATGTCCTCTCCCTCACCTTTTGGTCGTGGCTGTATGCCAGGATCCAGTCCTCCTGTTCAGGGTGAAACAGGAGGCTCAGGATGTAGAAGTTGAGTCGGTACTTCTGGTATGTGGCTCCTTCATCAGAGCTGATCAGAAGGCTGCTCTCTATCTCCGGATCCGTCAGCAGCATGATCTTCAAAAGAAGTACAAGATAATGAGAATACAAAGCATTTGGTTATGCAAAAGCATGATGTCAGAAAGTATAGGACAGTCAAACATTTGGACGCGTTAAATTTGTTCCTGGGGATGACACAACCTGAGCGCAGACAGACACATCCTACTTAGAACTGATCATTAATAATTCAACCAGAGACTGTTTATGGGCGGTCCACTCCAAATGTAACTCGCCCTGCGGTTTAAAAGGAATCAGTTGTTACTCTACTTTATCAATGTATCAATTTAAAAGAATTGGAGTGTACTGTTATATCTAAAAAAAACCTGACTCAATCTAAGATTACGACCTGAAATTCTTTCTTCTCCAAATGTGGCTCAAAATCTAGAAAAGAAAACAAACAACTGCAACACGGCATCAACAGACTGGAATGAGTTTTCCACAAAACACGTCAGTGTCAGAAAGTTTTCAGCCCCCAGTGGGCGGCTCATGTTCTGTTCAGTGTGAGCGAGTCACACTGAAAGATTAAAATCCATAACCAACATATTCTATTCTGGAAAACACTCCAGTTGTAATCCTCGTTAACGGCCACACACACCGACTCTCAGTCCAATACTGTAATGTTTAGCCGCCAGCTCATAATAGACAAACTGCAAGGTCAGCACATTGTATTGCTGCACTCATTCCATGATGTAATTTCCATTGGGGATTGGTGTGTGTGGGCGTGTGTGTGTGTGTGTGTGTGTGTGGGCGTGTGTGTGTGTGTGTGTGTGTGTGTGTGTGTGTGTGTGTGTGTGTGTGTGTGTGTGTGTGTGTGTGTGTGTGTGTGTGTGTGTGTGTGAGAGGTGGGGGGTTCAGTTCTGCTTCTGTCCCACATCAATATGAAGAAAAGACGATGTGAAAACGCTGATACACTCAGCTTTATTGCCTTCATTGCTCAAAGCAAAACGCGTGCGGAGCAGCAGGAAGTGCTGCGGGGAATCGACTGAAAGTTTTAACGCAACTTTTGTTTCTGGCTCTGGGGAAGCCA
The DNA here is from genome assembly GCF_002775205.1 of Xiphophorus maculatus. Taxonomy (NCBI): domain Eukaryota; kingdom Metazoa; phylum Chordata; class Actinopteri; order Cyprinodontiformes; family Poeciliidae; genus Xiphophorus; species Xiphophorus maculatus. Next base: position 1,291,410 of record NC_036447.1, on the reverse strand, counting down.
TTTTACCCACAGGTGAAACGCCTGACAAAACGCCAGAGTCCAAAGAAACCTGTTTTTAACTCATACTAATGTTTGAGCACCACGTCTGTATTTCCCAGGGAATTCACAGATCATCCGTCTACATGGTACCAGGTCAGAACCCACTAAGATCCAAAACATCAACCTGGCTTACATCGTAAAGACAGAGTAATAAATGAGTGTAATTGGGAAGTAAAGGGTGTTTCCATTTGCTGCTACCATCAGCAACTGAAATCAGTGGACTGTGGAAGTTAAGCTTATGGATCTTATTTGGGAAGTTTTAAAAGCAGAACCAGTCCAGAAACCTTCAGTTCACCCTAAGGAAGACCCGAGGGAGAAACGAGGAAGAAACGAGGAAGACCTGCAGCCTGATTAAAGCTCCTGAGCTGAGGGACTCTCAGTCCTGCACCCATTGCCTCAGTGACCCAGTCCTCAGTGACCTGTTGCCTCAGTGACCTGTTGCCTCAGTGACCTGTTGCCTCAGTGACCTGTTGCCTCAGTGACCTGTTGCCTCAGTGACCTGTTGCCTCAGTGACCTGTTGCCTCAGTGACCTGTTGCCTCAGTGTCAGGCCATATGGATGTAAATCCACAAATCCAAGCTTAAACCTCTGGCTGGACTTGAAAGGAGTTTTGTGAGAAACGGTTTTAGGTTTTAGAGAAACTGATGTTTTTTACCTGATTGAAATTACTAAAAAAAAAATGATGAAACATTTTACTCTCTAGAAACATCAGCTGCCTAATACAGGTGGAGGTATTTTAATGTCTTCACATTTTAACACTTTACAACAAACTTGGTGTAGGAAAACAATAAAAAGTTTTTCTTTTAGTGTGCAAATAAAACTCTGAAAAGTGTGGCATAAACGTTTTAGCCTTTATGTGGGGTTGAAAACTAACGGTGCAAATTGGTCTTTTATGTAACTGTCTAATATATAAACCCATATAATACGGTTGAAGGTGTTTTGGTTTATATATATCAGTGATTCTTGAGAAGTTGGACAAAATGGGTTTAAATTTCCCCAAAATTTTTTAATGATTTCTCAAGCTTATGTATACAAATATGACAAATAATGTTTTGGAAATGAAGGTGAACTGAAGGTGGTGACAAAGTGAGTAAAAAGAAAAACTTGATACATGTGAAGTAATGCCATTTATGTAAAATGAATTAAAATGAATTAATTACACATTTAAGTGAGATTTGTCAACATTATCACTGAAAGAGTCACAATGTCAGTTAAAAACTCTGATGGAGTTGACAAAATGACAAACTACCTCCATTTATATGATGTTATTCTGAAGGAGGCCATATTGTAGCTCATCAGGTCCAGGAAATCTTTACAGTTTACAGAAATTAAACATTTATTTCACAAAATTTCATCAAAGTTTTGTAAATTGTCAGTTATGGTGTTGACACATCATGGTTGTGATGAACAAGTTAGGAATTAAACAGAAGAAAAAACTAAAGTATAACATAAGCTAACTAGCCTAGCCTAGCCCTGTTAGCCTAGGAAGAGAAAGGAAGACGTCATGGGGTCCTCAGAGGTTCTGATGCCCCCCAATAATGCCTGAATATGAAAATATATTAAAAAATTATTTTTAATTCAATTTATTGATGCTTTTATAATTATTCATTTGAATACTTATATTTAATTTTCATAATATATTATCTTAGTATTCCTTTAATTGTTTTAAACTATTATAATGTATTGAGTTCTGCTCCAGGACAAGGGATTTTACAGACACCATCCACCTACTACAATGTTTAAAATAAAAAATATTCGGCAAACATTGTTGTGCTCACATGGCCCAGGTTAGTTTAGTCAGATTTTTGAAAAAATATATTTTGTGTATATTTTTTATTAAAATTTTGTGCTTTATCCATAGGACCTGTTTTGTCTCTCTTCTCAAGAATCAATATATGCCAGGTATATTAATTATGCACCTGCTTCTGTTCAGATAAAATCCCAGTACAATACATGAAAGTTTATTTTTCAAGAGACAAAGTGTGAAGAATTTCTATAAAAGTGGATATTATTAAAAGAAACCTAATTTAAATAAATGTAGTAATTTGCGTATTTCAGATTTATGCTGAAAGCAGAAAACGTACAAACTGAAAGTCTTTGTGTGGTTTTATTAAACTTCCCCACAGTTGAGAAAGTGTTTCATTTTGTCAATAACTGTCCATTATGAGAGCTGGAGCCCCAGCGACTGCATCTCCGCCAACAACTCGATGGAAGTTGTGCAAGTAAAGATCCTGCTTCACCCACCAGGACTCACATTTGGTTTCAAAATGGCTCTTAGCAGGACGGAGTCTGCGTGGCCATTATGTCGTCAGACAGCAGAGAGAATCTGAGCGCACGCTGCTCTCTCCATCGATATCCTTCTCTGCGTGCCACCGTCTGGCGTGAACGTTTCTGATCCCTCATGCTGCCGAGTCATTTGTCAGGACTCGTTTCTGTTAGAGCTGCCACGGTGGGCAGAACCGCCGGCACCAGTTCATCAATCAGAGACGGCAGTTTTAATGCCACATGCGTGCGGAACATGTCGAACAGCCCAATCCAAAGTGTTTGTCTCACTCAGAGCTGCAGCCCAGCAGCAGACCGCTTTCTACCCGGCCGCTGTGTTTCTGGTAAAGTCTAGATTACGCTAACTATGCTGGCATCCTCACCAACATCTGCATTCATCAGAAGGAAGAAAACAGTTCATTCTGCAAAAATATGTAAATGGATTTTAAAAAATGAGGTGCATCGCTGTATTTTTGAAACAGGATCAGGATTCCATATTATTCTTTTACGAACATAACCGATGCAGGCCGCTGCAGGACACGAGCCAGAATCATATAAAGAAACATATTCAGCTCCATAAAACAACAATAGTGGGAGAAGATGGAGGATTTGCCTCGTTGTGAATGTTTTACACAATGCAAAAGCCTAAAATAAAACCGGGATGTTTATGTTTAAAGGAGTATGCAGCATGGAAATCCAAATTAAATTTAGAATTCAAGCTTTTCCTGCCAATAACCAGCAACATCCTGACCTGCAGCCATCTGCTGCTCATATGCATTTCAGGGACAATCATTCTCCTTCTTACTCATTTTAACAAGTAACTCCAGCTGATCAATACTTTTAATAAAGCAATGGCTAATATGACTCGGCCTATAAAAGGCAGCCTCTGTTATTGGCCTTTCGCAGCTGATTGGTTTGGTTTCACAGGAGCGGAGGTACTGGACGGTTTTACTCCATCTCCAGCTGAAAACAACCCTGTCGCTGTTACTGGACACTGGCTTCATCAAACTGGAGGTACTGGTTTCTCATAGTAGATCCAGACGTGAAGCAGAAAGAAGGCTGAATTTTAAGTTTATTTCCTCAGCTCAGCACGGGTGTTAAATTAATTATTATGTGGTGAGAGAAAAAAACAAGAACCAAAAAGATTATCAAAGGAGTAAATAAAGTCAAAATAACCTGTTTCATTATTAATAATTCCTAGATCTTAAAAGAGAAACAAATTTTCACTTCTAAATCTTAGAAATATTCTAACACCATGGTTAAAGCAAACAAACAAAAAACTGCAAGGACTCAGTATTTCATGATTCTTATCTAAAAAAAAGAAAATGATCCACACAGTTAGAGATTTATATTTATGGTGATTTACAGGTTACAAGAAGTATTATGAGTTTTCAAGTCAGTGCCATTTAATAGCATAATGAAGTAACTGTTACCTTCAATTTAAAACTGCTGTGTATTATACAACAAAACTTTTCATATAACTTTTAAATTGGCCTTTGTCTCTTTAAGAAGATGCTACTCTGCCTGACATATGATGAGCTCAGCAGACTCACTTCCACCAGGTGCTTCCTGGTTGCTGTTTTAACAGCAGAGGACTAGTTATAACTAGTTATAACCAGTTATCCCCCTGCCTGACTGCATTACCAGCCATGTAAGGCTGTCGTCCTTCCAGTGAGTTCTGGCTTCATCCTGGTCGGCATCAATGGGCCTAGAAATGATTATCCTGGTTATGTTATGACCAAAGGGCATTGTTAGAACATCAAAGACTAAGGGTCAAAGTTTTATGACCTAGAGGGACACGAGAACTGAAGTTTATGACCCAGAGAATCTCGGAAACTGGAAATGCAGGATGACACCATTGTTTAAGAAGAGACTCTGTGTTGACAGCTGTGTTTTCTGTTTTCCGCACCTTCTATGCAAATGATTTGTAACTTAAACCACGCCTCAATGTAATAAATATGCAATTGCAAAGGAGCACGTTAAAACTGGTCCGGAGACAGAGATAAGGAGTTGAACCTGGGCAGAGTTCTCCGTTCAATTGTAAGAAATTTAACCGTCTCTCTGTGTTCTCATTTTTGTCCAGCAAGAATGTCAGGTTATAGACCTAACAGTCATCCTTTTGACAGGAAACTGAGAACATTGTCTTTTGACCCAGTTCAGAACGTCGATCTTTAGTACAGATCTGTAACATCTCGTCTTGCCAAGAGAAACCTTTTATCCAGGCTTCGGTTTAACTCCAACAGAAACATGGCGTCCTTTTCACCAGCTGTCCTTGGCCCAGAGTTTCTGTCCTCAATATTTCACCTATTCCGGTTCCTCAGAAAACAAGTAAGGAAGTCTGTCACTGACAGGAAGTAGACAACCAAACGCTCTCCAAAATCACCTCTACTTTCCGTATTACTCCTCTGTGTGAGCGGATTGAATTCTGGGTTATTTTGTGCTAATGCCCCAGCAAGCCACGGAGGCAATAGTGGATTATTCCCTGTATCAGCAGGCTGAGGGGAAAAGCTAAAGTTAGCTCCAGGTTGTGCTTAAGTCAGAGGAACCGAGTCTCATAATTGAAGCCAAAGGGCAGAGAAAGGGGAGCAGCTCCAGCCAGGAGGGAGTAAAGTATTCACAAGGGGTTGATAAATGTCAGCGGTAAACATGCTGGAAGGGCTAAAGGTCTCAAAGCCTCCTGTTGTCAATCCCAACCCCCTTTAGTCGCTAATGTAAGGCAGGAACACGGAGAAAAACCGGAAGGTTCAGTTCATCCATGGACAAATACTGTTCCTGTGGAATCTGGACATAAAGATCCAGTCCACTGTTTTCATCTTTATTCACATTTTAACACAAACTTCACTGCATTCATCATCATTTTGAGCGACACAGAAAGGAAGTGGAGCTGCGAGTCATCAGTTTTAACGCTGCGTCTCTTCCACTTCTCCACATAAAGTCATTGTTGTGAATTGCAAAAGATTCTCAGTTTTGCTGCAGATGGTCCATCCTCTCCAGGTCCAGATGATGGACTGACCAGAGCTCTGGGATGCTGTTGTAAAACCCAACCCTGCTTTAGAACCGTCCGCCTGTCCGGTCTGCTGGTTCAGTCATGATGATGGTTCTCTAGTGAGCCAGAAACAGAACAGCTGCATTAGCTGCTCCTAAAGGTCAAATTACACACAGATTAACTCTGAGTAACTCCTGAGCACAGTTTCAGGATTTTATTTAGGGGTGTCACAGTAAAGTGGATAAATTAAAACACATTCTGAATGTTACCTCGTGTGAAAACTGCATCTGGTCTGAAGCTGTTTTTACTCTGACTGAAGCTGATTGGATCAAAATGGTCAAATAAAAACATTTTTCTACCAGAGGATTTGTCTCAACCATCACAGCGGCGACCCATTAGCACGGCGCTGAATGAGACAATGAGCAGTACCTGAGTTAATGCTGACACAGAAGAGGCCACTGAAAGCACTGAGGAGTTAACAGCCCTGCAGTCCGACATGCGCTGGTGTGTATCCATGTGGAACTGAGTTAACTCTGCAGAGCGTCTGCACTGACGGCAAATCAAATCACTCACTGCTTTTGTCAATGAATATTCATGACAAACTCTCCATCAAACCCCATCCAGCCCAGTGTCTCTCAGCGCAGGACATGAAGGAGTTGATATAATTATTACCTCTCCTCTTCCTCGGCATCGACCAGGTGCTTTCAGCTGTTTGATCCGACTTATTAAACGCAACTCCTGTCTCTTGATCTGAGGCATTTAAGCCTGCTGCTAATTGAACGCTGCCTGACATTTGAGCTCACCCAGACCCTGCCAGACCTGACAAACATGTCAGCTTCCGTCTTTCAGTATAATTGGGTTTCCATCTCGGCTCGGCCAGCCGGCCCTGGTGGCGGCGCTGAGGCCGGAAGGCCGGCGAGGCGTGAATGGAAACCCAGAGATACAGGTTCATTACGTACGGATGATCCCAGACAACACAAACTACAGGAAGTCTCCTTCTCTAGACATCTGATCTAATGTGACTTGAACCAGAGAAATAATGACTCCTTCCAGCTGCAGTCATCAATTAATAACATAACATTTACCCTCTGGTGAATATTTACCATAGAACTGGTGTTTCAGGTCTTTCTAAAAGCCAGGCTTTTTTCACAAATGTCATATATGTATCAATATTTACAGTCCAAAAACTAATAAGGTAATTTAAAAGAGGCTTAGAATATCATAAAAAGGGTTATGGTGTATGGCTCACAAAAACACAAAATTCTGTTTACAGAAAGAAACCTTTACTATTTTGATCATTTTGTTTTAATTTCCAACCAGAACCTTGTTGCTTTACGACCACAGTTTGGGTCCTGACTCCTTATCTGCTTGTTTAGGTCTTCTCTTAGAACGGCCCAGTCAAAGTCCAGACCTCCATCCAATTCAGAATGTGTTGTAAGACCAAAAGGATTTTTATTCAATTTGAGTAATCTTAAATAATAGTCAACAAATTCTGTTTCTAAATGTGACAAGAGGAATTTTATGAATTATGTTGAAGAAAATCTGCAAACATGTTATAAATGCTGGGATGTTGCAACCAAAAGCAGCTTAGACTCTTACAGTTAGCTTACAGGGCTAACTGAGGTGTTGATGATCAGAAACAACAGATACCAAATCATGCAAAACACTTTAGTCACTGAATTTTCTTTGGCTTTCAGCTTCATATATTTTAGCTAGCCATCTGTTGAACCACATTAACCAGGATTTAGCTAATCAATCTTTTTTAACAAACAAATTCCAGATAGTGAGGGTGTTTTATCTGAAGTACTTTAATCTTCCACTACTGCTGTGTCTTTTCACCATTTTTATTCATTTTGTTCACTGAGTGCTGGAGTCAGAATAAGAAGCGCTTCAGGGCGTTTGCTGATGACTCTGTAATTGAGTCTCTGGATCCAGAACCAGGATCAGTGGAAAAGTTTTATTTCCTGGTGGGAACGCTCATTTCTAACATCAACGTCTCAAAACCAAATGGAAAGGCTTCTTTCCATTTCAGAAAGAAGCCTCCACCTTGTTCTGCCGTTTTTATCCATGGGCAAGTTGTTGAAGTTGTACATCACAAATAACTTGGTCCAATTATTATGTTGGACTTCCCCTTTACTAACGGGCTGATCTCCCAGCATCTCCCAGCATGCCTAGCGTCAGATATCATCATTGCTGACATCGCAAAAGTTATATAAATCGCAGGGATAACGACAAAACCCTGGGGATAAAACCCAAACACTTTCTTCTCACCTGTTGGATGGAGAAAATGACTTTTTATAACGTCCAAATCTGAGACATTCCCTTTTGTCTTTACAATTAAACCTTACATTGGCTGCCAATAAATAAATACACTATTAAATCATTTTAACTTTAATCAACTGTAGTGTTATAATTTACTCTCAGAAAGGAAAACATTTTATTGTCTGCAAAGCGAAACAAGGTCCAGGTAGATTGGAACATTTTGTCGCTTTAGGAGGAAAACAGAAATCTGTTCAACTTTAACTTCCTGACTGGACAATAAAAAAGTCAGAATCATAAAAGACCTTCTTCTTCTTCCTCTCTCTCTTCCATCCCAGCCTGCCGCTCATCCTCAGCCACGCCAGCTCCGGGGCGTTTTGCTGCTCCGCTCGGTGTAGCCGTTTGGAGATTCTTGCCTCGGGCCCGACAGATGTTACGTTCCCTCGCAGACCCACCGACACACCACCTCACAACAAAACCATCGTCTGTTAGCTTCTCCTCAGCAGAGCATGGCTGATCCGCTGTGATTCTTCCAGCATGTGGCCTGGAAAAGCCAGCAGATAGCAGACGCTTCTCCACCCTTCTGCAGCACTTCCTCTCTGAATCCTTCACCTACATGAGTTCATATCAGCATGTTGTGGTTGCAGCAGGTGGAATAGCTCCAGGTAAGTCTGGTGAAGGCAGGCAAGCGCTATAATGACCGGCTGATCAGCAACAACTTCACAATTCTGCTGCAGGCGAGATTATGCAACGTTCTGCTGAAAGTAAGTAAAAGTTATTTTTGCTCTCTGCCCTTTTGAATATTCATCCTTCATAAATATTGATTTTCCTTACAGTTTCTTGCTGCTTTCAAAGTAAAAGCACTCAACTGGCGAAACAGAAAGTGGCATAAATGGAGTTGTGAATTTAATAAATCCACCACTTCACATCACACATTTCCAGATCAAAAATAATTAATTATATGCGTGTAATAAGGACCTGAAACATTAAACCTAATGGAATACAGTGAGGACCTCCGGACAGAAACGATCCTGAAATGAGATGGATGTTTTGAAGTTATGTTTCCTAATTTATCTTTTTCCAAAACTCGTGTTACAAACTCAAGCTACAATCTTTAAAGAGGAGAAAACAATGAAGTAAAACAACAGAAATCCATAATTAAGATGTAAAGTTGAGGTTTGTAGCACCTAGCTGCAAATCCATTTCCTTCTCATCTCTACAGTGATAATCAACACACGGCAGGATGATAAATTATGAATTTCCAATGCAGAATTTCACACAAAAATAAGGTAAGCTCTGTGGATCGACAGCAGAAGTGAAGCATAACAGCAGGAATCAACTGACAGGCAGTTTGAGTGACTCTGAAGCTCATAACTCCTGAACGCAGAGATTTAAAGAGGAGCAGCAAAAGCAGATGAGGTGGATAAGCAAAGATACCCAAACACTCATGATGTCATTCCTGTGGAATATCATCTCTGCTGTTACCAAGCCATTATGGTCATGAGACTGTCTGCAACAGTCTTCAGTCAGAAGCCTCTTTAGACTGACTGCTACTGGAGATCCTTCCTGCCCCCAGCATCACCAACCACAGCGACGCTCTGAGGAACCTTGGACTGTAAGGAAGCTGCCGTTCATGGCGGGAGCCAGTCGGAGGAGTTGAGGTTTAGTGATGTGTTGTTTTCTAATGGGGGTTAAACACAGAGACAGACGGTAGCAGCATGTGTTGTGATCAGGGCTGAGCTTGAAAGACGATGCTTTCAAATGATCAACCAATCTACATTTTTATGTCTACCTTTCATCGGGAGTCATGGGTAATCACTCAAAGGATAAGACTTGAACACAAGACGCCAAAATCAGCTTCCTTCACAACATGCCTGTAGGATCTAACAGTAATAACTGTGTAATAACTTAACTTTAGCTCAGATAAAATCTAAAGAAAGTGAATGTAGTTTTTTAATGACTTACAATCAGACAAGACTACAAATTCGCCTCATTTTCAGTGAATCTCCTTAATTCCATTGCAGAACTCCACCAGCTTTGATAAAAAGCAGGAAGAGGCTCTTAGCTCTCTAAATAGATTACAAGGCTTCCAGAGAACAATGAGGGCAATAAATTATGTTTAAAATGGGCTTTAAAGATCAGAACCAGGACTTCAAGAGAGATGCACAACAGAACTAAAAAGTATGCTTTTCTTTTCTGTTTATTGTTCTTCAGAAGAAGAAGTGAAATTAATCATTCCTGTTTTCCATTTGGCTAACTTCTTTCTTTTCAGTTTCAGACTTCTGCTTCCAGCTGCACTGAAGTTAAATACACAGATTTCAATTTAGCAAATATGGCAGCATATATGAAAAGATGGAAATGTTTGTGAACTGATGTGCTCAGTTATTCAAAAAGTTTGTCTTCTTACCAGAGCAGCTGACAAAAACCTTTTAGTGTTCAAAGAATTTGTTGCGATCCATTTCTGACAAGTAAACTGAAGCACTTATAATAAACAGCTTGACTCTAAAAGCTGAAAACCAGTAAACTGAAATAATTATAAAGTCATAAGAAGCATTTTTACTGCAGACAGAAAGGAGGTTTTACTCAAGGTTTGCCTGATGATTTTGCTGCAGGCTCACATGTGATATTTGACTTAATATTAGAAATCAAAGCAGGGACTGAAAGTGATATCATCTATAACAGCTTTTTCTGAGAAGAATCATTAAAATATTCAACATTTTTGAGAAAGTGCCCAAAAGTGTAAGAGAAATGAGGAGGAAACAGGAGCATTTAAGTTCTGATCTCAGGTAAGTTGCTTATTATTGTTGTCACGGTGTGTGTGTGTGTGTGTTTGTGTGTGTGTGTTTGTGTGTGTGGGGGGTTGGTGTTTGTGAAAATGCAATCACAAAGGTCCACCCACATGGACTGGCAGGCAACCGAAGCCTTTGTGAGGAAGACGCCTGAGCTCTGCTGCTGTTGTTTAAGTCGGTGAATTTAAGAGAAAGAGCCGTATTATGCATTCCTCACAGAGAACACTCAAGCTGAGAGCAAAGCAGAAGCTGAATCCATCTGTCACTCAATGCCTCCCCAGAAAATTCCCTTTTGTTTCCCAACCATTAGAGGCTATACCCATTTGTATGACTGCAATATGTGAGCTTCTTTTTTAAAGCAAGCACTCAGCTTCCTCGCCAATTTACTGTAATTGTGTGCTCTCACAAAAAATCTCAGGCAAAAACTCTGAATTATTTCCCCTTATGTGTACTCGAGCTCTGATCTCACATGTATGGACTCAGCATGGAGCCACAATATGAAAATGGATGTAATTGCTGTGTTGCCAGCCTGTTTTCTCTGTCGCTGACCCTGAAGCCAGACCTCTATTTATCCATTTTTTGCTGCCCTTTTCCTCCCCTCTCCACTCCTCCTCGCTCTCTTGCTCTCCGTCAGTTTATTTGCCGGCGCTCCCTCCCTGGTGTTTTATTCCCCCGGTCTCCAGAAGCCTCAAAGGTCTGATTTACTCCTGCTCTTGCAGTAAAAAGAGAGGCTTTTGTTTCCCACCAGCAGAAGTCACATGGCACCCTCCATGGGGGCAGGAACAAGAATCAAAACCCTGCCGTGTCTCCTACCCTCCTTTACAAATCTACCTGCTTGTGTGGCTGCAAGAAGGAAGCTGGCAGTGAGTTTCAGAGGGAGAATCCTTACAAGAATATGATCAGTTTGTCTTCAAACTGCTGCAACACTTAGAAACTCATTTTAATAGGAGCTGAGCCTGAAAATGTAAGATGATTTCTTTTTTCCATGAGTTTTCTCTGGAAATGGACTGAAAAAACCTCCGCCACAAGGGGGCAGTAAAGCACAAAGACGTCTGATAACCACGTGACGCTTATGCAACACAATGTCAACTATCTATTTTGTTCTACTTCTGACAGCAAGAGTTGCATGTAAAGCTGCTTGTTTTGGTGGAAAACTTTATGAAGTTGTGCTTTTCAAGTTTCACTAAATCTCTTCATCTGTTTCCATAATCACAAACTTACAGACGTCTCCTCATTAAGTTCAGGTAAAGTCACACAAAGCTGAACTTTCAGCTACAGCAGCATGTTTTGAACACAACACCAAAGTGAAACAGGATTATTTCTGCAGTCAAAGGTTGTTTCTACCAGCTATTCACAGACAAGGAGCCAAAACGACTGTGGCTGAGGAAACAAAAACGGAGTGATTCCAAAACCTTTGGTTCATTTGCTCTGTTCACTTTGTCACCAAAGTGTTTAGTTTAGATTCTCTGAGCCAAACACAGCAAAGATCAGTGTTTGATTAGCCTGGTCTGCTTTCATTATTACAGTATCACAGTTTCAAACTGAGTCTATGAAAACCAGTAGATGGAGAAAGTTACCTTACATCATCAGATGTTTAATAAACACTCATGCGCCACTTTGTTTGGACACTAGGTGGCGCTTCTTCAGAGGTTTGTGGGGAATTTGATGAGGTTTAATAAACACCAGCAGGAGAATGAAATGCATAAATCGTGACACTCTGTCATTCATACGCTTCTGTCTACCACCTGTTTTAAATGAATGGATTTTCTGAATAAGGTGCTGCTTGTTAGTTATTTATTAATTTTCATTAGATTTGTGAAGGATGAACATGTAGGACAGCAGCCTCTGACAGAGAAAGGCCGAACGCGGGTCTCTGTTAAATTGGCCGTCAGTTTTGATTCAATTTACCGAGTGTGACAACACCTACAGTGATGATAGCCTCCTGGGGTTCCCGGTGAAGCTACTGTGACTCAGTGTTGTTTTTATTTTCTGACACGGAGCCACGCCACTGCAACAAGCCAACACGAGCAGAGTGAGAGGAGAGGAGGTGTTCAAACCGCGTGAGACCGAGAATATTAGTATTCATGTCTGTATGAAGGGAGGAGAGCAGACAGACAACAGCAAACATGTGAGCTGATATATGAAACAACAAAAGCCTGTTTCCATCCAGCTTTATTCTGACTCATCTGTTCCTGGGTCTGGTCTTACTAATCCTGCCAAGCTGTTTGCAGACCTTCATCTGCTCGCTGCTCTGGGTTTAGACGGCGGTCTGGCTCTTCTCTGCGTGATATTTTTTGGAACTTGGAAGTTGTTGTGATCTCCTGTTGTTCCTCTGCAGCGCCGCCTAATTAGAACAGCTTCTGAACCTTTTAAGTGGCTTTGCAGACCTACACACATCTCTCAACGCAAGCGCAACAAAAGCTTGTAAAAATACGAGTTTTACTCTCACTCTGCCTTTCAGTTTGATTGAATTCAGTTCATGACACGCAGTGAGAAACACAACAGAGATGGTTTCATGGGAAATGAGAAAAAGAGTTAAAAAAAATGAACCAGTCTTTGTGCTGTCCAGCTCATCAGAGCAGCTTTTTAAACATCCATGATGGGAACAAAGATCTAAACTCTGTGATGTTCAACTCTCCAGAGGCTGGAAAGTCTGAATGGACACAACAAGGTCGGACAAGAGAGAACTGCTGCTGCTGTGTTAAAGAAAACTATTTGGAATAATTACAGAATTATATCCACTGAAAACGGACATGCATAAAATACAGTAAAAATGAATTGTAATGGTCCAGAGTGATAATGGAACCTGAGTTAATTTTCCTAAATGGACCAGAGCTGAGAAAAAGTCATTAACACTCATCACAACTGATGTGCTGCCTCTGATTTGCACAGAAAGCTTTTCCAAAGCCGCTGGAAAAAAACCAACAAAAAAAAAAACAGGAATTCTCATCAGATCAGATTCATTTCCACTTCGGCTGCAGGACAGGAACGGTTCTGTTGGGACATCATTTTCTCTTTTCTTTGATTACAAAATATGACAGAATTTAATGGAGTTCTGGACATTTTCTGTTTTAATCCTGCATGGAGAATGAATCTGATCCAGTATCAAACAAACATCTCAGAGCAGATTGGATCCAGGATGATTTGATTTCCTCCACAGCGTCTGGAACCACACACCGTTGTGTTCAGCTCCAAATGGCCACTAATTAGCAGGAGAAAAGAAATTACCTGCTCAGCTTCCTGTCTGACTGATGGAGCATTTCATTCATCCAAACATTTATTCCTTCATGTTTCTGGGCAAAAGTACCAAATCCTGCAGGAGGGAACGGTGAACGCTGGCTCCGTTTGACTGCAGAGTGTTAATGTAGCTCTGGCCGTTTACGTCAGAACAAAAATCATCCACAGACGGATTGGGACTTTTTCAGGAGAGCTAACTTACAAAATCAAATACTTGAAATAAACTGTAAATAGTTTTCAGCATCTCCACCTGTTCTAGTGTCATTCATATACTGTAACTCTAAAAACTGAAAATGACTTTGAGTTGAGATGTCCACATTTTATCTTCTAGGGATGGAAAGATCTGAGAACCAACAACCAAGACAAACAGGAAGACATTTGGTGTTTCAAATGTTTCTATTGTGAGGAGAACGGCAATATGAGCACAAGTCAGTATTTGATTTATCTGCCTTCGATTCCAAATAAAGAAGTGAATAAACACCCCAGGTTTTCAATAAGTGCATAAATAAAGCAGTAATTAAACTTATAAACCATATTCAGGATGTTATTCTTCAGCAGTATGAAGGATGTGTGTGAGTTTTTATGTTTCATATATATAAAAATTTAATTTGTGTTTCCTTTTCTCATCATTAAAGTTGAAATTAAAGGCATGAATGCATCATGATGTTAAGGTTTTCTCTTGGTTGTACTTTGGTTCGATTTGTTTGTATCTTTTATATTGCTGTTGTCATCAGTTCTCTGTGATCTGTCAACCAGTAACAACCTCTGGTTGTATCCTGAGGGTTTCCCACATCACTGCCAGATCTTCCAGGGTTTTTCCTATTGACAGACAGTTTCTGTCATTTCCTTTGTTCCTGCCTTGTTTTTAACCCACATGATTAGAATAAAACTAAAAACAGATGGTTCTAACAATTCCATGACAAAAACTCAAATATCCAACCAAGTGATTTCCATTTCATCAACATGAACAGCTCCTCCTGCCTGTCTTAGTGGAGTCTACATGTTAACAAACAATCAGTTCTGTTCTGAGCGTCTTCCTGACAACCCAGAACAACGAGTCAGACATCAGCACAATCAGCTGGAAATGACATTTCACAGTCTGTCGCCTGAGCTGAGCAGCAGACAAGAGCAGCTCTGACACACAAACTGTAATGAGTTGAGTTGAGAGCAGACAGAAGACCAGGAGTCTTACCTTTCTCTTGTTGTTGGGGCTCACATACAGGTAGCTGAGGATCGTCTTCGCTCCCACTTTGTCGTTCAGCTTCTGGTACGTTGCTCCATAGTCAGTTGACCTGAAATTTAATCAGAAAGGTCGGGTGAGCAGATTGGTCAATTACTAGTTGCAATTAAACATTTTCTGCAGAGAGATGGCAGCAGGAAGAGGCTGAGATGAGACGAGGTTCCTGTTTGGTTTCAGAGCGACAGTGAAAACCCAGCAGGAGGTCAAACAGCTGCACCGTAAAGACGAACACAACGCTGAGACACGACACGTTGTTAGCAACACAGTTTTATGTCAAAACAAATAATCCAACATGGCTGAAGTTAAACTTTCAGGAGACTCTGAGATCATTTATGAGAAGCCAAGGGAAAATATTCGCTTCGGCTTTTTTGTCACAAATGTTTAAATCCATCAAAGTAATTCAGTCACTAAAAACATAAAGTGTATTTTTGTGGCTTTTTCATTTGTTTAGTTTTGATTAACTCTGCATTTTATCCATTTATCATTCCTGAACTTAATGAACATTTTAAATGTTGCACTGCACTGCCTTGCTAACGAGTTTTCTATCAGGTTTTATGGTAAAACTTCGTTCTTTTAAATATGCTTTAGAAATAAAACTGACCTTGAATCGGTCCCTTCAATCCCACAGGAGATTCATAATTAATTTAATATTTTTATTTGTAAGTTAAAGATGTCAATAGAAACATTTAATATTACAGTTGACAGATTTTAAATACAACTTTTAGCCTTGATGATTCAATTTCAGTTTCCTAACTTGAAATATTATTTAGCTGCTCTGGATCACAGAACCTTAACGGGTCGACTGTTGAACTTCAGATCATTCAGAACAGAAACTTTTGTTTTTATGGAGCTGTTAGCTCAAGTTTATCCACTCATCCATTATCCAACACACTTATCCTGCGAGGGGTCATGAGGGATTTTGCTGCCTATCTTCACACACACACACACACACACGCACACGCACGCGCACGCGCGCACGCACACACACACACACACAACACACACACACACACACACACACCCACACACACACACACACACACACACCTAAGGAGAATTTAGAGCGATCTAGCTTATATGAATAATTATTAGACTCTTATTATTTGATTAACTATAAAACTTAATGTGCTCTTTTTCCATTTTTCTGTAAACCACTGAGATGATCACTTGTTCCTGGAAAAAGTGCTCCAGCAGACGCCATCTGGACTGATTTTTCTTTTTCTAAATACATTTGAACTTTTCTTAAAGCGCTTGTTCAGGTGATGTTAGTAGGATGTTGCCAAGTGATTTTCATTAAAACAACAACATGTCATTAAATCAGCCAGGAGGCGAAAGGTTGACCACAAATAGGTTTTCTAACTGGACAATGATCCCATCATCCCACCAAACCAGTTATAAAGTGGCTTAAGGATAACTAAGTCAGTGTTTTGGGATGACCATCTTTGTTACTGCACAGCATGAAAGTGAAACATTTTGTTTCTCTACGCTTCATATTATTTGATATGAGGAAGATGTTTGGCTTTGTATTATTTTATGGCTGCAGGTTCATCAATGTTTTATGTTCTAAGCTGTGGAAACTCTTAGGTTTGCATCAGTAACACGGTTCCTATTCCACCATGTGTCGTCTTGCTCATCCTATCCAGAGATCAGCTGCTGCACATCGATGCTACCAGACAGGGTGAACGCCCGAGACGCTGTTTCAGGGATGAAGAGGAGAAACTCTGAAGGAACTCCAGTGTTTTGTGGTTAATGAAGGACTGCAGAGACGGACTGTGGTAAAAGTTTTAGTAATAAATAAGACGGAGATCTTACAGAAGAAAACCCAGGATGAGCAGGAGAATGGAGCCTGGCCAGAATAATAGGAGGAACCAGCAGAGAACCAGGAAGCTAAAACAGAGGACCTGCGGTATCTGGGGGAGTTATAAACCACCTGCCAATAGATTAACTAATAAACTCCTCTGATCATGTCAGACAGTTGGCTGGTTAACTCCATCTGGTGCTGATTGCTCTGTCTTGGGTCACCAGAAGGTCACCACATTTACAGGGTAAATAAAGTAAAAACAAAGTAAAAACAAAACTTCTTTACATAATTGTATAGAATAAAAAGTTACGTTTTATAAATTGAATGCATTTGATTCCAATGAGATTACATTTTGTCTAGTCTTCCTCACCGCTGAAAAAACTTGTAGAAGTTGAACGTCCCCCATGGGACTAAAGTTAATTAGCAGCGCTCTCTTGTTTACTAGAACCTCTCAGCTGATCTGACAGGTGGAGACTGTTTACATGCTGTCTTTGAAGGAACTTTTTGCAAGTAAAAAACTAAAACTCATTGATATTCAGACTCCAGAATAAATCTTTGAAGAAATCTCTGAGGCAGCAATGATTGACGACCACCTATATAAATTCCTCTCATCTTCTGCAGAGTGGAATTGTTTCAGGATTAATATCTTCCAAAAGAATGTTATGTTTTCTCTGAAAACATTTCCTGAACTTCTTTTTGTCTAAAGATTAAGCGTCACATTCAGACTGGAAAAGTGAGTCATCAAGAGCAGAAAAATGTTTAAACTGTAGAGATTCAGATAAAAGTTGACACATTGACTTTAAAGCCGAGTGGCTGGATGAGTTTTATTGATATATGGATAAATAAGAAAAGGGAGCTGCATTTTTCTCCAATGCTAGTTATGTTTATGGGGGTCAGTGTTTTGGAGTCAGTTTTTCTTCTCCTGACCTGAATAAAGGAAACACAGAACTTCTATTTTTATCTCCATAAAGAGACATACAACCCAGACGAGACCTGCTTTAACTTCCTGAACTCAGCTGGGATTTTCAGCACATTCAGGTACATCTACACAAATTACAGTAGAAATAAATGACTAGACTCATCTTATTAAAATATGTTATATAAAATAAATACACACACTGCGCTATATTTTAATCTCTACTAACATTTGTTACTGTCAGCTGTTCTTGCTCACAGTAGATGGAAACCCAGCCTGATAAAATCCAGCTCTTTGTTCTACTCTTTGCTTCCTGAAGGCGTCTGGATCTTTGGCTGTTGAGAAACGATTGCTGGCCTCTGTTAATGTATGAAATTTTACCTAATGCTAACATTTGGCCACAACGTATGTAATACACCCATTGGACACTATGAAGTTCAGCAGAACTTGACTGCTCTGTAAACAGCCGTCCTCCACTGTGAAGTGGAAGTGCCGATCCCAACGAGGCGCCTGAGCAGCACAGACCGAACAGCTTCCTGCACTTCCTCCGCCTCCACTGACAAAACTACAACCCTCTACAGGCAGACTATGATTCTAAAAATCACCATCATCCTCCACAACTTCTCCTTCTGTTCTCTGATTGGCCCGGCTGACACCCTACCGGAGCAATCCAAGTTAATGGGAGGAAGTCCAGACTGCTGTAAGCTGGATTTGAATCCAGTGGAAAAACGCAGGAAAGCAGCGAGGCTAATGAAAAGATTCACAATTCATTCCTTCATGAGAGACTAACACATAGGACTAATTCCTGATATTCTAGCGGCACCCCGATTCAATCAAAGAAACTCCCATTTATTATTAATGAAATTATTAATAATTTAGTCATAATTTATAATTACACAAACCAAATATTGATGCAAATCCTGGAGTCCCAAGAAGATGAACAAAACCTTGAAATGTCTGAATAATGAATTTATATAGTATGAGTTTTCACTTTTTAAAAGAAATTACTAAAATAAATGAACTTTCCTCTAAATATTTGATTCCAGATGATGCAGCTGTAACCTTCAGCACAGAACAGCAGGGCTGGATTTTCTCCTGCCAGCCAGAGACACTTTATGTTTACAGAGTTGTAAATCGATTTAAACTGGTAAATCCACATCGTCCTCAGAGGAGCGTGAATATATTCTACCGTCAGCCGCACCACTGATGACAAATCTGTGCTTGGATAGGATTTTAGCGTTTCAGGCTGTCTTTGAAAGTTTGAACGACTTCTCTGAGCTGCCAGGTTTAATTTGTTTTCAGAGGCCTGGGGCTCAATCAAGGAGCTTTTTCTCATTTCACACAAAACCAGAGAAAAAAAGCCCAAAGCATGCAAATCCTAAAAATGCAGCGAAGACGGCCCTAAACGCCTCGCGTGACTTCAAATAAAGCAATCACTCACATCAACTGACATATTTCTTTCATTCCTTTAAATCCAGACTGAAGATCTTGTTTAAAGGGATTTCAGTGAATGTCACAGTTTACAAAAAGCCATGAAAATAGAAAAATATTCTCAACATATTACCAATTTGCTTCCCTTGGGGAACCTTTTCAGGTTTACTTTGGACTGTATCCATGGTGAGTGAATGCGTTGCCATCTGATGGGTGAAACTGGTACCATTTATCAGAAATCATTGGTGTCTGGGTTCACTAGGCAGTGACATCATCGGACTATTGATCGGCTCCTGTCACAGAAAACCTGATTTAAGACCCAGTGACGCATTTCTACTGTGGCAGCAACTTTAAACGCTGAGCACCGTCCGCATCCCAGGAGGATGAAAGCACATCAAGTGAAAAATGATTATTTTTCAAGGACAAAACGATGCAGTGAAAAATTATTTACCTCTGACAGATTTCTTCTGTTTTTACTGTCTTACCTCACCTAACTAAATACTGCAGATTATCAAATAAATTAAGGTCAGACAAAGATAATGTGAATCAAATTAGTTCGGTTAAGAGAAAATAAAGTTATTCAAACCACGTACATGTCATGAAATAGGGTGAAAGATTTTGAAAAGCAACATCGTTCTCCAAACAAAAGAAATTTGAAAACAAATGAGAAAAAAAGTCTCTGACATCCGAGTTTTAAAATAGTTACAATCGAACTCTGGTCCGTCTAAAACCTGCCTCGGTTCGGTTAAAGAATATGAACGCCAAGCAGAAAGGAGACCACTCCAAAAGCAGGAAGTGGACTGCAGCGCAGGGCATTCTGGGTAAATACTACCAAAACAAACAAGCCAGTCCAGAGCTAGCTGGAGAAATGGTTTGTGATCTTTTACCAAAGATAAAATGGAAATCTTACAACCACTGAAATCTGACATTTTTGTTTACATTTCATGAAGAAGGAATCTTTCTTCAGCCCATTGAAGAAGGATTGTCGTAATCCTTCTTCACTCACTGTCCTCACTTCCTTCAGTTGAACCGAGTCTAGTGGACTGTCAGGTGGGAAAACAGCCTAAAGCACCGTTTTCAAACAACAGCGTCACCCTGAAGGTGAGTGATGGAGGCGTCAGAGTGACGGCCTGGAGCTGCCGTTCTGCTGAATGAACCATGAACTCTGGTCTCCAGAAGAAGCTCCTCCATTATGGTTATGTAGCAGGACAATGGTGTGAAGCACACCAGCAGGTACTAACAAGTCAAACTCACCAATGAAAATTTCAGAGTGGCCTAGTCAAAGTCCAAACTTAAATCCGGGTATACTTGGGATGACCTTAAACAGATCATTCATAATAAAAATGCTTTCTTGTGGCTGATTTAAAACAATATTGAGTGGATCAATATCTGAGTATCTGAGTGGAGTTCTGGTGAACCCTGGACCGAACCTGGGCTGAAACTGGGCTGATTCCCGGTCAGGCCGTGGGCGTGAACCGCGCCGCGGCTCTGACCCCACGCTGAGTGGATTTTCGCTGCAGGTGGAAAAAGGCCTCAGTCTGGCTGCTTGTTTGCCTCCACAAAGACGGAATGAGTCGGTCCAAGGACACGGGAATGTTATCAGCATTTTTACACCGACACGGCTCAGTGGGGAGAATGGATTCCGGATATATTAGGAACATCTGAGGCATTAAAAACTTTCACAACCAAAAAAAAAACCTTTTTTAGTCCTTGTGAAACAGATTAAAATTCTGTCCGGAGCCGCATATTAAAAGGCTTATTAGAAAGTCTCAGTTATAAGGGCTATACATTGATAGGCAGCTCCTTCGGGAATGTGGTTCATCACGGTCCGGATAAAGAGAGAGAGAGAGAGAGATATGCGTGGATCTCAGGAAACGCCAGCAGCGCCGCTCCAGACAAGCAGCAGCTGCGATGAGTCGGCCAGGATGAATTTATGCAACCTGGCACTCTCACTCAGAGAAACTCTGGAGTAGCTGGCTAAATCAGAGCCTTCCCTCCTCCTCTCCACATCCGCAATGCCTTTCCATCATCCAGCCGCCCGTCACGATCCACGGCTCACCTCCGGCTCCTGAAAGCCTGGTTTTTTTAAACCATCAGCGTGTTTTTAAAACGAGCAGCTCTGTGGTTGAACACAGTGAGAGAGGATCCAAAAACCCTCATTAGGAAACATTTTCAGGCCAATATTCTCAACATGGCGGACTAGTTTTGAAGATGATACCCAACGCAGTGAAGAATGAGGGACGATGTCACATGTAGAGGTGAGCAGTGGAGACGGTTCTGAGGCCGGGGGTTAACCTGTGGCTCTCGGGCCACTTAAAGCCCTCTGCATTATGTTGCGGGGTCTACTACAGGAAATCAAGGATTGTAAAAATGTGGAACTCCAGTAAATGATGCAGATGGAGACTGAAGGACTTAAACTCACAAAGCAAAATCATCCAAAATGGAGAGTTTAGAAAAGACAAAAATTTTATTAACTTCTGTTAAATTTGAATGTTTTGGGTTTTGTATCATCTTAATTTCATGGTCAATTTTTTAATCATCTTTCAGTTCTCAGACTGAGGCTGACACTTTTAAGACCAGGCTAAAACGTTCCTGTTAGATTCTCCTACTACTCTCCAGTTCTACAGTTGTTGCCGTCATGGAGAGACCAATCCTCATTGGATTGGTCTCATTGGACCAATCCAATGAGGACCAATGAGACCAGCGTCCAATGAGACCGATCCTCAGACTCCCTGCTGTGACGGCGGCCAAAAGGTGCAAATACTAAACACTGACTGGAGGGGCTCATTTTATGTCATTTTTTTTCCGTATTTTGTCAATAGTTTGTAGAAATTTGTTTTCACTTTGACATTAGAAGTTTCGTTGGGTTTTATTTTTATCAAAAAATCCAAATTCTGTTAATCACGATTGATTTATAACAGCAATAAAAGAAATCCAAGGGGCTGAATACCTTTTATAGACGCTGTAAAAGTGTTAAAATCCTGAATGGATGCTGCTTCGCCTTTCTCTCACTGTGTTGAAGGATGCTAAAAATTGAAATACAGTCAGTATTTTTCAGTGTTTTTTCCTGATCCTTACAGAGAACTGGATAAAGATCTTAGACCTGCAGACGGAGGGACAGTTTAATATTCCAGTATTTTTCAGACAACATATTACGGTTTGCTTTTTCTTTTCATTTCTAACATCACGTTCCTTCATTTCTTTACTTTGACTTATTGTTTTCATGTTCTGTTGCTGGGACCCCGTTTGGTTGTTGACATATGAAACAATTTGATGACATTAAACCAAATCAGATTCTCACTGATGTGATCATATCTGAGAACCCAGAGCTGCCTGCCTATGAGAGCAAAGCCAATTTTTAAATCAATAATGAGACTAAATCTGTAAAACTGGAGACCAACAGAAAACTGGAAGATTCATTTGAGGAGATTTTTGACTGTGTTGTTACTTGTTAAAAGCGCTGACTTCACTGCTGTCCACAAAGAAACGACGGCTTGATAGATTCATGCTCACACCCATCACATCATTTTATGGGCAGAAAAATTTCAAGCTGTTGCCTCATGCAGCTTTGCCTACTTCAGGCTGGAATCGCTCCCCGAGGTGCCGCTCCGTCTTCCCGGCTGTAAATTTTCTACTAATGTCCCGTCCACTCATTAAACTCTTCTCTCACTCAAAAACGTGAATCATCTGTTCACTCATCTGTCTTTCTGTCGGACTGTCAGGCTTTTCCACACACACCTTTAATCATCCGTCCATTACGAAGCGCTGTGTTTTCTTAGGTTATTAGATTTATCACAGCGTTGGAGAGGCACCATTACCGGGATAATGCGGGATCATGGCTGGATGCTCTGAGCTGAGTGGCCTCCTGCGACGCTGCGTTCGCCGCAGCTCTGCGTGTCTGCAGCGCCTCAGGCTGCCTCCCAGACAGGACAGATGAGAAACCCTTCAAACACCTTCCTCAATAAAGTCAGTTTTAGTCGAGACAATAACAAACGCTGCGGAGATGGTTAGCTAATATTCCACAAAAACACTTCACTGAAAGAAACTTTTCTTATTCAAAAATGGTTAATTAATCCCAAAGGGACATTAAATAACATTATTTAGCCAAAGGCAAATTAAAACAAAGTTTTTAATAAGTGTTTGGATTGACAGCTGTGATGCACAGCTGGCAGAAAATCGAATATTTATTAAAGATTCATTATTTTGTCTCAGAGGAACCAGTTCAAGTCTGAATGATGAACATGGAGAAGAACTGAGACAGAAAAAAGCTACAAGTCAGAGGGGAAGAAAAACGTTAATCTAAGAATAAAATCCAGAGGCACAAAGGATAAAATGCAGAAATAAACCCAGAAACCAAATACAGATATGGTAAGACCTTAGCTGATATGAACAAGAAAATAAAGCAAAAACACAGAAGAAACAAAAAACCCAAACATTGAGACACAATTAACTTTAAATCTAAATATGTTTAGTAATCCAAATGAATTATGTCTATTCATAACTCACTGCAGAAGCTGGAAGTGTTGGAGCTTAGCTCATAAAACTGACCTGAAAAGATTTATTTAACACGTCCATGACTTGAGCACAGTCTGAGTTTGAGAGCTGATGGTTTTGGGTTCAACGTTCTGGACTGATTCCACTAATGAGCCGTCAGTTCCAGGTTCTGATAGACTCATGATCCTGAGATCTTCCTCTGACTTTACTTTCCCCCAGAAGTTTCAAACATTTAAGTGATTCTCAGTGTGTGAGAATCTGGATCCTTGTTCCCACAAGTGGAGCCTGGAGCGTTTTTAAATCACGATTAAAGCCGTGGGAAGTGTGGCCGGCGTCTCACCGGCTCCTCGGACCAATTTACCGTGTCAAACTCAGACTGGCTCCCATCATGATCTGGTGAAACGTGTGAGACTCTTACCTCCATAATGAACTCTCAGTCACACTGTTGAGGTTGAAGTCAAAGAGTTTGGTTAGCATCAGAATTACCTGTAAAACAACAGAGGCAACAGTTAGGACGCAAATCTATTGCTTTCATGCATAAAGACGTTAAATTTACAGGAAATTTAAAGTCGGAAATTCAAGGAACATTGTGAGGAAGGAAGAATTGAGTCCCAGTCAGATTAACTGAGTCAGATTTCAGCCTCTTTTGGTCTGAAATAATTAGACTATAAATGTTCAGCCTTTTTTCTCTCTAACTTTGTTCAAAGTAGAAGTTCTTTTTCTCCATCTGAGTAACTGGACCTCCATCCATCATTCAGTTAAATTAAGTAGATTTTCTCATTTTGACCCTCATCTTTCACCGTTCATGGACGACGAGCGTCGCATTCTAGAACTGCGTCGCTCAGAGCGGCAGCGTGTTGGAGCAGCTCTGATGACACTTGGTGAACAAACCAATCTGAGGAAATATACTGCTCAAAAAAATAAAGGGAACACTTTAAGTGTTAAACACCTGTTTAAGTGTTCCCTTTATTTTTTTGAGCAGTGTATTTGTATCCAGAAAGTTTGTGAATTAAACAGATTTGAATCTTTCCTGTTATTCACTGATAGAGAAACATATTGGACCTTCCAGGTTCTGTTTGACTCATGAACAGTTTTCTTTATATATTTGGTGCTTTACTCCTTCAGAAACCCTCAGCAGCTTGATGCAGTCAGACACAGACGTCTTTTATTTAATTTTTTCCATATTTTTCTCAAGCTGTCACACAGCTGAATAGAAATTCAAATGTTCTGTAAATCTATAAATGTTTTATCTCACTTGCTTCATGAGGAAATAAATTTATCTTCTCATTCAGAATTAAAGGAAATCAACCAGATTAAAATGGAAACTTATTCCAGTCAAACATCATGCAAACATTTACAGTTTTGCTGTCAAAGAGGATAAAAATCCTCAGTTTGTTTCTTGGCAGAAGCATGAAACAGACTCCTAATAATCTTCTTTTGATGCATCTCATCCACAATCTGTTTTTGCTCCTCTGCATGTTGATTGAATTGTCATTTTGCCATTGGTTTCATCTTTTTCTTTTCAGACTTTCAGAACAATTAAAGCATTTTCTAACCACATGTGGAGTGTTCAGAGTAGAAATAATAAAAAGTGCCTGCCTTAGGGTTGTGTAAAGAGTGGGAATAAGACTTTTTATGAATCTATTAAACTTCTGATGAGGGTTGGGAGGGGAGCAGAGGTTGGAGCAGAAGCAGTGGCTGTGAGTGTTCATGTGTTCGGGGTCTTTGTGGAGGACAGAAGAGCAGGAAGGAAGAGGCTTCGGCTTCCTGACACCCTGAAGGCTGAAGCTGTTCATCAATCTGCTGCTTCAGCTCTGATGTCTGCAGAACACACTCCCAGACTCAAACACACACACTGAGATAAAAACAGCTACACAGGAATCTGGCTCATATTTATAGAATCTGAAACAAGAATTCACATTGCAAAGTTTTTTGAGGGGAAACTCGTTAATTTGACTATAACTTTACCTGAATTCAGGAGTCAGTTACCGCATCCCGTCTCAACACACCTGGATCAAATGAGCCACTCGCTACTGAGCATGTGCAGAACGACTGGAAGCTGATCCAGGTGTGTGGAGACGGGATGTAGCCGATAGTTTCAGGACAGGCGTTAATATTAAACCCTGAGAGAAATCAGTTGGAGAGTTTTCCCAGTATTCTAATTCCATTTTTACTTCCTCATAAAAATGTTTAATATGCCTCTGTTGGAAGACACTGAGTCTCTGTGACTAGCTGTGTCCAAAAGCAGGAGAGGAAATCTGAGCTGCTGCTTTAGAGACACTTCAGAGCATAAATACTTTAAAAAGATGGAAAATGTCTCCTATTATTTCAGTGTGAAGATGAAAATTCCACCAGTTTGTGTCCATATTAGTAAAAATAACTAATTAAATGTCATCCAGAAAACCACTTTAAGTTCTGAATTATTACAAATATTGAAGTTGATCAATTTAAATAGTGCTTTATGGAGAAAACCTAAACTGCGTTCACACGACAGATAAGGAAACAAAAAGAATTTGGTTAAAAATTGTAAACTTGAACAGAGAACCCAAAATGCTTTATGTGATCATTTCATTGTGTAGTTAAAAAGTCAAAGGAAGAAAACCCGCATCTGCATCCGAAGCAACTGAGTCAGTGAAGAAGCTAACTATGCTAGTTCGGTTATTTGCAGCCATTTCTTCAAGTCGCCATCCCTCCCCGCATTAGCTGTAGGTAGCAGTAAAACAATATTGCCACATGTAAACTGTGATATCTGGAGTTCCCACTTATTTTATAGCCTAAAAGCTCTAAGGAAAGCCGGTTAGCGAGTTCCTAACATGTAAACAAATGGCGGTTCCGGTTAGCGGCGGAAGTCGCGCCCATAAATCACGCAAAGCTTCATGGGGGATCGGAATAAAGTGGATAGAGGAGGGAAGAAAACTCCTTAAGCTGCGGCGCTGATTCCTGCAGATCAAAGTTTTAAACCCAGCAGAGAGAGGAATCCACTGAAGTAAAGTAAGTTTTAGATAATATGGATAAATAGTTTTTAAAAATTACAAATAAATAAGATGTAAATAGTTCCTTATGAACTCATGTGATCCAATCAAATATTAGGTTTTAGTTTATTCTGGAGAAAAAAACATTGACCAACTTATTGGATGTGTATTGATGATTTCGATGATGACAAAATGTAATATTTGTTTCTGCTTTGTCAATTGGTGATTATATGTTGTTTTTATGACTTAATTTTTGTTTTCAATTCAATTCAAATGTAAAGATTTGAATTGAATTGTACATTAGTTGTAATTGTACATTAAACATATATTTGTGTTTTTATGATTTAAAGTCCTTTATTTGCCATTTAGTTGCTGAAATTTGCAATACAAATAAACTTGATTGATTGATAGAATATTAAAGAGAAGCTTGTATTTAGATGCGTCCATACATGCTGAAGGTTATCCTGCAATAGTCAGCCCCGCCCACTCCTCACTACGTCCCAGGGCTGCCTACTGACCAGTTCTCTGTCTAACAGGTCCGGAAAATCTCTGAGACTTGGGTATTACCCTAAAAGTACTCTATAAGAGATAATCTATTTAAACTGGTGGCGAAAGTGATTCGTCTAGCTCTAACTACCTCCAATCCAGAAGTTATGACCCTTTACAGTTAAGAAACAATCAGCTGAGTAGCCCTCACAGCTGCATAATTCCAATAACCACTTCTGTTAACGGTAGCCCACTTTCTAAATCATAACTTGCACTTGGAACCGGCTAGATTATGTTTAGTGACTTAGATGTAAGTCCCAGGGTCATTATTTACTCTCACCAAAGGAAATTATGAAGCCTCCTATTTACTGGAATCATGCCCATTAGTTTTACCTTAATTAAAAGAACTGAACAAAGATTAAATGACTCTATTAATTTCAATGTCCACCAACCTCATTAGAATTTTATAGTATAAATTTATTAAGCAAGCTTAAGCAGGGATATGCGACATACAAATCAATAATCAATCGTATATAGATCAAAAACAGTGTAATAAGATTTACATGTACAATCATACTACCCTGTCTCCTTTCCCTAAGAGTTAAGTCGCATGTTCTGAAATGGAATTTCGAGGAGCAGATTCAACTCATACCCAGACGATGGTGGATCTTTTAGCAACAGGAATTTCTAGCATCCTTGGTTGAGGTCTTTGTCTCGTGTGGGAAAATCCTCCTTAGAAAGGTAACAAAGCAGAACGGGTCCGAATCCTTTTGCAAAACCCAGTTCCTCATCCCTGAGGGACCTTTGTCCTCCCTCCAAGTCTTGTTGCGGAGTTTGAAATTGCTGGGTTGAGACGAGACCGACGGTCGAATGAAGAACTAGAGATGGGGCGATGGGACCCAGTCCTTTCTTGGCGGTGTGAAGTCCGAGCTCCCCCGTAGTTCTGAAGTGCGGTCCGTAGCTCAATCTGCTCCTGTAGGTTGTCTCTTCTTCTGCGCCGTCGGACTGGGAACAACTGGTTCCTCTTTGCAGCCCCTTTTTATACATTTCTCCACCATGTGTGTGTATGGGGAGGTTTGGTCTACGTGACTTTCTCCACATCTGCTGTCTCTCATGAAAAAGTCCCCACATTGCCCAACCTGTTCTTGCTGACCGTCGTGGAAAGTTCCGTACTTCCCCATTGCCTCAGCCAAACTCAACACACCACCCATCCTGTGCGCTTTGGCCATCTGTTCAGAACTGCTTGCGACATTTCCTGTTTCAGGGCTGTACTGCATTCCTCTCTTTTCCTATAACTCACTATTATTTATTATAACTCATTAAACACATTCAACCTGTTGTTAAACCTGTTTGAATTAATTTCCAATGATTACAACTTCACATTATCACAAGTTTGATCCTCAGTTAATAATCAATCACATCTCTTACTTATTATAATTCATCAACCATAATCTTTCCACAGTTAAATCATTACAGAAATCATTACTGATCACATTTCAGAAAATGCTTTTCAGAAGGTTATTATGTGATTACTTGTATTCATTTTACTATTCATTCATATTCAATACAATTAGCTTTTAATCAAACTACAAGATTACTTATTTTCTCTCAGGCCTCTATGCACCTTTTCTGCATGCACCCGGAAAGATCTCACACCCTTATGCCAGTTTCCTTGACAATGCAAATAGGAATAAAATTGTATTCAATAAGCACATTTCTATGTTTACATCCAAATGTTAAAGATTTTTACAGCGATATGCTGCAGTATATGCATTGGAAAATGGTCAAGTATTTAAAATAATCTCTCATATGCCAAACAGTCCATGTTGATATTGTTGATGTTTGGATCAAAATTCAAGGTCAAAATCAAGATGCATCTTTGGTATTATTGTTCCATTTATTGCCACATTAATATATTTTCCTATAAAATAAGATTTTTAAAAGTATTCGACGCTGGGGCAGTCAGGACTCTGTTATTTGTCATCCTCCCACATAAAGAATCGTTCGTTTTGTTCGGCCTCCCCGTCTCGCTCTCTCTCAGCCGTACGTGTGGCAGGTGGATTTCCTGTCTTTGTAATTAGAACCAAATTAGGTTAAACTGCGTTTCTTCCCTCGCCATCTTGTTTTTGTATGAAAAGATGCTAAGAGCACAGACATAAAGTTTACAGCGCAGACACAGAGCCACGCTGGGCAACATGATTCTTTGTTCACAAAGATAAATCATTCTCACTGCTCACTCAACGCACCTCTTCAAGCACAACTACATGTTATACCTGCAGTTCACATCGAGCTGCACAGCAGAGCAACGCAGTGGGGTTTCATCTTGACTCCTACCTTGATGCAGGAGGTCAGGGGGCTTATAATACCCTGGGGGAAACCCTGGATATATGTAAACACATCAGTGACTCCTGGATTCCTGGGCTTCTCACCCCGTCTCTAAGAGAGCCCAGAGACCCAACGGAGAAAACCCCTCCAGTATAACAAGGCAGCTCCCAGGAGGGGCACTCTCCAGTACCCCCTCCAAGGACTTAAAAAGGTGGGTAAACAGTCAGAACCCGACCCAAACCCGTAGGTAGAGGGAGAGGCTATCCTCTTGTTCACCCCAATGTACAGGCACCAAGATGGAGGCAACAAGAAAGCCCACTCCTGCCCAGCGCCTCTCACAAGGGGCAACTCCAGGGTGGGAGAACATCCAACCCCTTTCAAGGAGACCGGCTCCAGAACCAGAGCCATGCACTCAGTGAGTCCGACTATTTCTAGCCGGAACCCATGGGCTCTTTTCGGGCTGAGCGTATGATGGGACATTTTCTCCTAAATACAATCACTAAAATCGTCGATTGAAGAGCTTTGAACGTCTGAACTGGTCAGTGATATCGCAAGCAATGAAAAATATGCAGAATTGTGTTGCATACAATTCTGCAGTTGATGACATCACCAACTGCATCACCAGTGACATCACAGAGTCTTCCTTTGCTGGTGGTGTGACATCATTCCTCCACCAAATCTTACGCTTCATTCTTGTTTACATTCAAAATAGTTGGCTGTTTTCGGGCTGAGCCCGGCCGGGCTCTGTGGGTTAAAGCCCGGCCACCAGGGGCTCCCCAACGTGCCCCGCCCCCAGGCCTGGCTCCAGGGTGGGACCTCATGTAGGGGCGAGCAGAACCACTGTTTCCAATGGTCGTTTTCATCATAAGGGATCTTTGGGCTGCACTTGGTTCTGGTTCCTCACCTTGGACCTGTCTGCATTGGGTGGCCCAACCAGAGGCATGAAGCCCCGACAGCATAACTCCTAGGATCACTGGGACACTCAAACCCCCCCACCACGATAAGGTGGCAGCCCATGGAGGGGACGTGTAAATGTGTGTGTGTGTGTAAATATTAAGTAACCTATTAATTATGTAAGAAAGAGAGAAAATGAGAGAGAGGAAGAAAGTTGTTATTTAACACGAGGAAAAGAGCACAATGTGGTGGGAAGCATATTCTGACTGTTGGTCCAGTTGTGAGGTGAAATGTATGTTTTAGTTTTTTTAGTCTTTTAGGCTCGAATAAAGTTTTTTAGGCCGTAATTTAACAGGTTGAACAGGAAATTAGGAGGAGAGAGAAGGGAAAGACATGCAGCAGATTCTGCAGGACTGGGAATTGAACCCAGGTTGACAAACCAAACCTAGAAGTAACATCAGAAATAAAACAGAATTTGCAGTTTTACTATAAAGCTGGTTAAAAAATAACTGGATTAGGCATTTCCTGCCCCTTTTCTTCTCTTTTATACAAGCAGACAACACATAAGCTCAACAACACAAAAGCTTTATATTTATTACAAAATGTTCATCTAAGAATTGATTTCTTCCTGTAATGGAAATAATTTCTGATTAAGTTCTCTGTTTTCATATTTTCATAGATTGTTCTTCTTTTTACCTTTTCTACAGTTTTTCATGTTAAATTGCACTTGTTTGTTAAACTATCTTGAATCTGTATTTCTAAATAAAGACTAACAGAAAGATCACAGTAACTTTTATTTATGATAAAACCTGTTTTTCCTTATAACAAACAAACCAGATATAACAAGTTTGAGCTTCTTCATGGTCCGGAGTATTAAATTATGATAACAATTATCATCTAATATTATGTACAGATTAACTCTAATCTTAATTTAACATCCTGGAACCTGAAGAATCCAAACCTGTTAAATCAGCTTTTTTATGTTTGGTATAAAAAGAAACAGGATTTATCAAAGAAAAAAGGTGAATGGACTGAACTTGTGTCGTGCCTTGCTAGTCATGTTGACCACTCAAAGCGCTTCACACTACAGTCACATTCACCCACATTTACACCCACATGCAGGTCGGGGGGCAACTTGCCGCTAAGTGCCCCACCCCGGGGCACCTCAACATGTGGCTCAGGAAGCTGGAATCGAACTTACAACCTTCTGGTCACAAGACGACCACTCTACCACCGAGCCACAGTCGCCCTAAAAAAGCCACTGCATGATCCTTTTGCTAATCTTCTTTAAAATACAGATTTAAACAGAATAACGAGCTACAATTCAGTGCAATTTAATATAAAAAGTGAGTAGAAAAGGTAAACTAAAGGACAAACCATAAAAGCACAAGTACAGTGAAAATAAACAGAAATCGTTACTATTAAAAGAAGAAATTTTAATTCTTAAATCAATACGTTGCTATAAATACTGAGCCTAGTTGCGGCACTGAGCCAGCCGCCTGCCACTAAACCAGCGAAGGGAAAAGGGCTAACGTTCGGCTAATTCAATTCATTTTACAGGTTTAACAATAATACTGGACATGGTTGGAGTTTCTTAAAGTGTTTTGGGGGCAATTTACAGTGACCAACTGACCTGACCTACATGTTTTAGGAGATGTGGGGGGAACCGGAGCACCCGGAGAAAACCCACGCAAACACGGGGAGACCATGCAAACTCCACACAGATGGTCTCTGTGAAGATGCAGCGCTAGCCGCTGCACCACCGTGCTGCCCACGTTTTTTCCAATCGGGTCGGGAAGGGATCTATTTTCTAGTTAGTCGATGGGAAAAAACTTCATGGTTTTTAAATTTCCTCTTGACGGAGCGTGGCATGGCGCCCCGTTCACAGACCTCTCACGTCTTTCTCCTCTAAATATCAAAATCAAGAACATTAAACATGTTCTTGATCGTCTTCAATCTTTTGGTTTTTTTTTGGCTTTTTCAATCGCAGAATGTTTCGGACTTTTTTCCAAATTGAAAATTTTGATTTTTTCTTTTTACCATCCTTCTCCTCTTTGAAAACTGGGACGTGTTTTTGATGGAGATCTTCTTCCTCAGCTGTCACAGTGTCGGGCAGCAGTACATCCTCTCTTTCTCTGTCCAAATCATTTATCATACAACTTTTCTCCTGCTGGTATTTTGCTGCTTCCTGTTTCAATGCAGTGACATCAGTTTCGTACAGACGGTTTAACTCCAGGTACAAACTGTTAACCTTCTCCAACTCAGCCTGGACACTCCTTTCCTTGTCCTGAAGGAATTGAATCTCAGTTGTTGTTTTATCTTGGAGGACGGCAAACTCAGCTCTCATATTGTCTAGAAGTGCCATGTCCTCCTCTGATTTCTCCAGCTGAGCTTTTCTCTCCTGCTGGTACGTTTCAGCCTGCTGCTGGATATCCATAATGTCTCTTTCATATTTACATTTTAGCTCCTCGTAGAAGAAGTTAACCTGATCCAGTTCATTTATCAGCTGCTTCTCTCTCTTTTGCAGAACTGTGATTTCTCTGGACATGTTTTGGACGAGCTCCTCCTTCTCAGCTCTCAGGTTCTCTAGATGCTCCTTGTCCTCCTCTGATTTCTCCAGATGATCTTTTCGCTCCTGATTTATCTGCAGCTGAAGGTTTTCGACTTGTTGTTGCAGCTCACAATTGTTTCTTTCATGCATAACCTTCTCTTTCTTTTCTCTGTTTGAAAGAGCAGTTTCCTCCTGGTTTATCTTCTTCTGGTACGTTTCAGCCTGCTGCTGTATATCCATCATGCCTCTTTCATATTTACATTTTAGCTCCTCGTAGAAGAAGTTAAACTGGTCCAGTTTTATCATCTGCTTCTCTCTCTTTTGCAGAACTGTAATTTCTCTGGACATTTTATGAAAGAGCTCCATCTTCTCAGCTCTCAGATTGTTGATAAGCTGCAGATTTTCATTCGTTCTTTCTATGTTGGCGTCTTTCTCATCTGTCGCCTCCTGCCGATATCTTTCCACGTCTTGCTTTAGTGAAGAAACTTCGCTTTCATATTTGCAGGTCAGTTCATTGTATGAACGTTTGATCAGATTTAATTCTTCCTGCAAAAGTTTCTCACCGTCTTGCAGGAATGAAATCTTTTGGGACATTTCTTTAAACATGTTGTCCTTCTCAGCTCTCAAGTTCTCCAGCAGTCGTTGTTCTTCACTCAGTCTCGCTTCATAAAGCTTCTGTGTCTCGGCCTCCTGCCTCAGCAGAGCATCGGCTGCTTCATACTCAGAGCGCAGTTCCTCGTAGGAAGTCTGGAGTTGGTCCAGATCTTCTTGGAGTCCCTGACTTTTCTTCCTCTCAGCCTCTATTTCAGCCACAAATGCTTCCTGGCTGAGGAGGTGGGCCACCTTTAACTCCTCCAAGTCTTGTTGCAAGTTCTTCTTCTTCATGTATTTCACATTGTTGTGAACCTTGGAAGCAATGACCGCAGCGTTACAGACTGCTGGATCACTGAACTTCTCTAGTCTCTCAAGTTCCCTCTTTGCCTCTTTGGCCTGGTTGATAAACGTTTCTTTGAGAGTTTTTTGCTTTGTTAACTGGAGTTTGGTCTCTTCCAGCTCGGCCTCCAGGTGGGACAGTTTCTGGTTGTCTTCAAACCTCCCGGCTCTCTCCATTTCCAGAAGGTAACTCAGCCTGTGGATTTCCCCATGTAAGGCATTCGGGTGTGCAGGAGGGAACCTGCCTTGGGGGTTTTGCTGGCCTCCCCTTCTCGCGTGGGGTCCCATCATCCCACGGTGGTATCTCGGCGTATAATGAGACATTTTCTCCTAAATACAATCAGTAAAATCCTCGATTGGTAAACTACCTGAAAGAGCTTTGCGTCTGAACTGGTCAGTGATATTGCAAGCAATGAAAAATATGCAGAATTGTGTTACATACAATCCTACAGTTGATGACATCACAGACTGAATCGCCAGTGACATCACAGAATCTTCCTTTGCTGGTGGAGTGACATCATTCCACCACCAAATATCTTCCTCTTTATTCTTGTTTACATTCAAAATAGTCCATGATTCAGTCGTTTTTAATCAAATATCAGGGCATCAAACTCATTTCCATTTTGGGCCAAAATCTGAATGTTCATAAAGTTCCTGTTGCGCCGGATCGTATTG
Source organism: Xiphophorus maculatus (assembly GCF_002775205.1). NCBI lineage: Eukaryota > Metazoa > Chordata > Actinopteri > Cyprinodontiformes > Poeciliidae > Xiphophorus > Xiphophorus maculatus. Next base: position 1,257,120 of record NC_036447.1, on the reverse strand, counting down.
ATAAAAACAAATTCAATTGTTAAAATATCAATAAATAGGTGTTTCAGCATCCAATAAGTGTTTCTTAAAATAACATAATATTGAACATCTTTTCACACTAATCAGTCCATCCAGGATTGTTTTTGTGGTTTTCTGCCATCAACATCACAGATTTCGTGGCGCTAATTTAGAAATATTCGTAAGGAATTTTTACGATATTTGCGCTAATAAATGATGTTAAATGTGACCTTTTATTAATCGCTCTATCGGTCATGGACTATAACTTGACATCAAGTCAGGCTGAGACAGCGCTCACTTGAACCAAAATGTTTTTGGTCAATTTTGAGAAAAACTTTTGATAAAATCAGAAAAAATGTGGGGATCTGTTGATTTTTGTGGTTATTTGTTTATTAATTTGTTTTGTTTATTAAAACTGGAGGGGCCTATTGCTGTAATTTGGAGTCTAGAGGGCCACATGAAAACCTATGGCGGGACAGATTTGGCCCTCGGGCCTTGAGTTTGACACACGTGCCATATATGATAATCTGGAGAACTTTTTTCAATATCTATACTTTGGAAAGTTAATTTTGCTTGTTTAGTCAAATATTGATTTTCTTCCGTACAGAGAAAAAAGAGAGTGGGAAAGAAAATGTATAATAAATAGATGTAAACAACATGACAAAGTAAAAGATAAAAACTATAACTATTGATTTCTAAATCTTGTTGAAAGTTGGGTCGGATTGATTAAACCTCGTTTTTAATATCAGGCTTAAGACTCAAAAATTGTAAATGAGTAATAGTTGTAATGTACTAGTATTGTTGTGGCTTGTTTATTGTTGCCATAGCAACTGCCTACCAAGATGGCTGTCAGTTAAAACAAAGACTGTTGTAATCTATATTTTCAGTTTGTTTTCGTTAGCTCTTTAAAGGCACGATGTAGTTCTTACTACAAATACTTTTTCTCCATTAATTCCAGTTTTTACTTATATCAGCAGAAATGTTTCAGAGTTTATTTTGTTTCAGTGTTTGTTATGTTCTTGGTGTTAGCTAACCGCGGTGTGTATCTCTGGTTCTGTGTGTTGTTCCAAACCCCCCAGGCTCCCACCCCTCACCTGGTACCAGTGCTGATTAAGACCCTGATCTCTGCTGCTTCTTGAACGGTGTTCACACCGACGGCGCTGCCCCGGCCCATGGCTTGGGGCTGGTTAAAAAGGCATATCGCCATAGCAACACTGCGCTTCCTCTGCCAAGGAGCTGACCTGCTACTGACACGATCTTCCAGATTGTCTCTGCTCAGGCTCACAGCTGCTGTACGGAAACGGAGAGGCTCAGCCTGCTGGGTCTCAGATAGCGTCATGTCTGTCCACCTTGTTGCTGGGAGGCTTACTGGGGAAACCATTATGGGTCTTACTTCCGGCGCCCACCGGAAGTAGCAGGATTTCACTGTAATTTGTGGAGTTTTTGGCTAATCTATATTCATGATAGAAGTTACATCTCTCTTTTCGGTTATAATACAATATTTAGTTAAACTTGTTCCTAGACACAGCGCCTGCTATCAGAGAGCTGCTCAGTACAGAGGATCCAATTATGAGTTTAATCACAGAGCGACAGGAACACGATGGTTAAGTTTAGTAACGGAGTGACGGTGAATTAGCATCGCTGCTAGCAGCTCGTTTCTCTGAAGAACTGACAGTAATAAAGAGAAAAGCAGAGAAGCTGGTCAGAGATCTGAGCTGCTGTTCTGTAAAACTACATAATATTAGCTTGGTGTGATGTGAATTTTATTTTTTGTTTGTATTTAAAATATAATAAAGTTCATGATCTGAGTCTTTATTATTATGTTTGGGCCAGGAACATTTATTTATAAGACAAAATAAAATATCTGGGTTCATTTAGTCCATCAGAACCAGAACCTCGAGGTTCTCCGGTGCCGAGTGTCGCTGCAAATCAGCAGAGAAATAACCACAGCTGCTGCGCTTCAGACTGTAATACAGAGAAACTCCTCACTGGACCAGAACTGAACCGAATTCTGGGGGTTTTGCTGTTAACCAGCAAAAACCCTCAAACAAGTGTTCAAACATTTTAGCCAAATTCAGAGTTATTTCAAACTTTGCTGTTTCCATCAACAATTTCTAATGTGAAACTTCAAAAATAAATGAATGAATGAAATCTGGATTTAATCATGTCTGGCTTCTTCTGGTGCAGAATTATGACTCATGTCTCACCACTGATGTAAAAGTTGAATAAAATCAAGTTTTTTTAAGTGTGAATTGATCAGAATTGATGTGTTCAGTTCAAAATCTCCAATTCCCAAAATTCAGATAAGGGTCGCATACCTACTGTTAGACACACATAACCAGTCACTTAAAAATGAAGTTTGAGAACCTGAAACATTTACCAAGAAGAATAATCAGGTAACTGATTTCTGGGGGGATTACTGGCTGCCAGCCTTGTTAAAGTTTGTTAAAATGGTTCCTAATATTTTATTCACTGTGTCAGATGTAACGTATCAGATCACCGTCTTCATTTAGCTTTTCTTCCATTTTTCTATTCAGAGGTTGAAGATGAAGTCAGATGTTTGAGCAAAATGTTCACCTTAACTGCTCTGTAGCTGTTTTCAACCTGACTGTAAAACAATTCAACATGAAATCTATTTTTATTCAAATCAATCATCTCCATGTGATAATCAGAAATGTTCCGACATGAGAGGTCTTCTCTGTGCACAGACTCCACAGCTGCAGCGGGCTGCTGCACACTGCGGCTGTTTAAAATTATCCTCATTGTTTCAGACTCATTACTTAATCATATCCCATTGATTCCAAACACTGCTGGGAAAATCTTCCGGATTCAGTTGATGCCCTGAAGGTGAGCGAGATGAGTGAAAGTGGGTCAGCCCAAGTCTTCGGGGAAACAAGCCGCGGCAGAAACAACTTATTTGGCTCGGAGCGTAAAAGTGAAAGCGGCGCTGTGTGTTTACTTTGTGACTGGAGGTGTTTGAAGCTCCGGAGAGGCTGAAGATGCAGGAAAATATTGAGAGAAAACTCGATCCTGACTGTTCCGAGTTTACTCTGATAAGATCCAGGAGATCCAAAGGGACGCGCTGCCTGTTGGAGTTATCTGATGACCTGCAGGTGTTCTGGGTAATGTGCTGCGGTGGTCACTCTGAAACTGCCCACTCAGTGCATCGCTGCGCTCTTATCTCTGACTGTTCAACAAAACTAAACACTGATGGAGTTGGAAACCTGCGTCCATCAGTTCCCCTCCGCATTGCCCTGCTTGTTGCCGTGGCAGCAGCAGCCAGTCACTCCATGACTTGTGTGACTTTGTGAAACTGTTGCGCCAGCATGAGGCTGCAGTGAGTACACGGCGAACAGATGCACGTTGGGTAGAGGAATTACACGGCGAGGTCGGGGGCTCCTGTGATCAGGCTTATTAAATATGCGCCAACATCTGCAGCCCCTGAAACCCTGGCGGCGCCATGGAAACGGGTCGGTGTCAGGCCAGCAGGGACTCGGTGTTCTGAACATTCACCCGGATAAAGACCCATAACCCTGCATTGATCAGGAATCAGCCTGGGAACGGAGGGGGACTATCACCTTAAAGTCAGAACCGTGCATGCTAATGCTAATGACCAACCGGGTCCACTTTGTGTCCCACCTGGAGGCTAAATTCCCAGCATTCAGCTTCTCTTTTCGTCCTCCACTCATTATTTCCTTCACACATCACATTCTCCTCTGCGAGTCAACGTGTGTTTGAGAAAAGCAGGTTGAAGGTGAGGGTAATGGGGCAATTATGGCTTTAACAACTCTGAGCCAGTTGTTAGCGTGTCTGGGTGTAGGTAAAGGTGAGCAGGTGTGTAAGGTTTTCCAGCTCAGAGCGAGTCCGTCACGACACACGGCGCTCCGGCTCCAGACTCAGAGGAACGTCCTGTGAAAGGCCGCCGCAACGTCTCACTGACCGAAGGGCAGAGTCTGCTCTGGCCGTCTGCCGGCTGCATATGGAGGGAAGCAGGCGGTTGTCAGCCAGTGGCCCGGTCAGATGGGCTCCCACTGGAAGGTGCATATGTTCCTCACTGGCGGTGCCAGTTGGGCCCGGCGGAGTCATACTGTAAATACACAGAGACACGGCTCTGTGGAGGATACCTCTCCACAGGCAGACTCACTTCTGATGCACAAAGGCACCAGAAAGACAAAACCAATCTCAGACTTCCAACACATTTTACAAAGATCCAGAATCAAATATTCCGATTTTTTCATCCAGTAAATTTTTGCTCAGAGTCACAGAAAAGGTGAATGTCTGCACTTCAGTTGGCTCCCTCCTTATACAGTCCCTGTACTCCAGGGGTCCACAAAGTGGGTCCTCGAGGGCCGGCATCCTGCATGTTTTAGTTCTCCCTGCTTTAATGCACTTGGACCAAATGATGGCTCATTAGAGGCCTAAGCATAACATTGACATGCTGAAAAGGTCGTTGCTACCACCAGGGAGAGAACTAAACCGTGTAGGATACCGGCTCTCGAGGACCCAGATGTTCAGTCCTGTGCAGAGCTGGAGGAAACAAACCCAGATGAGCTGAAACTGATAGGAAGTGCTAACACATGCCACACTTTTCAGATTTTTAAGTGTAAAACTATAAAGAACCATGCATCGTTTATCCTTTACTTCATAACTATGCAACATTTCGTTTTGGTTTATCACATAAAAATGTGAAAAATGTTCATCAGATACAAACTTCTTTAGATGATTAAATTTCTAATAAATAAGAAATCAGTTTTTCATCAGAGTCACAGTTTTATGGAAACGGGGAAAATAGCTTTTAAAGTTTGATTTTTGTATATTAGTGTAGAACTGGGAATCCTAAAAGTAATTCCAAAGGTTCAGGGTCGTAACGCTGCGACCTGCAGGACACTCCAGACCTGATCAGAACCAAACCGTCACTTCTGGCCCACATGCAGAAGCTGCCATGTTTCTGTACAGAGCTGACAGGAAGTGGCACTTTGAGATGCAGACTGTTTGCTCCAAACAATGCTTAGTGTGAAAAATGCTGTAAGAGTTTCTTCCATGGTGTCAAATTAAATGTGAATGTGGACGGCAGCTTCAGAATCACCGGTCGGTTCTGCCACTCCGGGTCCAGCTAACAAAGAAACTAAAGTTTGTTACCTTGTTACTTTGTAAAAAGCTGCCCAGAACTTTCTGAGCATCCAGACTGTCCACTGTAACGTCACAACAGAAGTTGGTTCATAAAAACGGTTTAAGTTTCTGTGGCATGCAGAGTTTATCGTGTGGATTTCTGATCTTACTGGGAATTCTGGGAATGTTTCCATAAAAACATTCTCACAGCAGATTGAACCAAATACACGCAGACTCAGGAGTTTACGGCTCTTTTCCCCTCAACAGCCTCAAATGTTGATCTTGTGTGTTTATCTATGATGACATGTAAACCTCCAGTCAGCCGCGGCAGACCAGCTTGTACTGAGCCAGGTTCTGGTTCTGGTTCTGCTGGAGGGTTCTTCCTGTTAAAGGAGAGTTTTTCCTCTCCACTGTCGCTTCATGCATGCTCAGTATGAGGGATTGCTGTAAAGTCAACCAGGAAGAGCTTGTGGCCAGTTTCAGCAACTCCACGCTCTGCTGGGCTTCATTACACAGAAACTTTGAACTGGTTGGTAACCAGGATCAACTGGGATGTGAATAAAATTAGACTTTTTAAAGTGCACTATATGAATAAACTGTACAGTATATTAATATACAACCACAGCATGAAAAACTCTGCATCATATTAAATCCATCAGGTGAGATTTGAACCCCAAACCTTTTACCGCTGAGGAAACTAAGCTATTATTAAATATATACATATATTAAAGTGGTCCTTTACTGCAACATATCCACTAAATATGGATTCTGATCCAGATATTTTTGCTGCCTCACAGAGCAGCCACAAAAGAAGCCCCTCTAAATGGAAGTACATTACTTTCAAAATGCACCATTTATGTCCAAGCAGAGAGATTTACGGTGATTTCTGTTATGCAGCCATTTCCTCTCTCCTAATGAAAGCAAACTGCATCAGCTCACCTGCTGCACAGAACCAGGGGAAAATTTAAAACACAACACCGGCAGCATCCCAGTTTATTTACGCTGCCTTTCATTCCCGTCTGGTTCAGAGCATGACCGCACCATTAAAAGCTGATTTATTCTGCGCTGAGAAGCCGGAGTGGTGCAGCTTCTGCAGTGGACATGGTCCTGATGGATGAAGAGCGCAGTTCAAAGAGGAGACGTGTCTCTGGAGGATGTTCAAGAAGGCTTGCAAACGCATAAGGAAAGAGCACAGATATATTAGTCATGCAGAGAAAAGCCTCAGCTCGAGGTGCAGATCAGTCACAACTGTGTCTGTGCAAAGCTCCACATATTTAAAGTATCCTTTTATTTCTCTTTAATCCAAACTTTGCCTTTGCTGCCAGCAAACACGGATATCTGCTGTTCTCTGTGGTAATTGTCCTTGGATGGAGGAAAGAAAATATCACCATGGATCAAAATTCCCCAACATGCATATACAAGCAACAATTACCATCTCCTGGGGCGCGAGGAGCCAAACAAACCTCAAACACAAACACACACACACACGCCGACTCTCCCAAACAGAGGGGGGTTAATGTCAGGTTCATGTTCTGCAGGGCATAGCAAACTATTTGTTTTCCTCACGTCTCATTTCTGTAATCATGTGAGACCAGATTTCTCCAGGGGACAGATCCGGTTTCATTCCTGCAGGAGCTCACAGAGCTGCTGACACACAGGAGCGCCTAATGAATCTGTTTCACACTTTCCTTTTAATCTGCAAAATGAATTTGGTGAGCACAAACAGGGCAACGCACTCATATATAATGATGCAAACAAGTTCTACCTGCTGACGTTGGGCGATAGCTGAAGCTGTCATGCTCACTGTGGGGGGCGGGGGATCACTGAGGCAGAAACACTCCTCTGTGTGGATTAGCCTGTCACATCTTCCTGTGGAAAATGCACCACTTGTGCCTATTGCTAATATAAAAGTGAAACATGCCTGGGAAGCAGAGTTTCCCTCTGCTTGTCACATATCTAAAAATAATGCGTCTTCATTGGAAAGCAGATTGATCAGGGCCTGTCAGGGCGCGCGGCCCCAGGAGCCTCCTCTGCATCCCGGCCGCAGGAATCAGAGCTGCTTATTAGTAAATGATCCGTCTTCTGCAGCCTGATGTCTTTCAGTTGTAATTACCGCACAGAGACGCTGCCAAAAACTTACACCATACCGTCAATTTACTTCCTCCTCTTTGTTTTTTCGCTGATGAGAGAAGGACGAACATTCTTCCATTTTCTGATGCATTGGAGCAGATTATTTTGGGCCATGTGGGGTTTGCAGCGACGCCGGTGGAATACTGAACAACTCGGCAGCTTCAGCTTCACCTACCTGCAGCTCCGGTTCCATGAGCCGCCGCTTTGATCCACAGACCTGTCACTGTTGTTTGCTGCTGCCTTTTTGTTTGCTTTTTTCTGATGATGGTGCAGGCGCAGCTTTTTCATATTCCTTGATTTGCAGCCATATGCTGTTCCTAACTGCTTGTTAACCCACTTTGCACATTTCCCTCCACGCTACGCTGGATGGATTCACTGTGACCGTTTTTGCAATTAAGAGCCTGATCTCTGAAATGTGGAGCTGCAGAGCATTTGAACACTTGAAAGGCTTAAAGAAGTCATTAATAAGATGTGTGGTGGTAATAAGTATTAAAAAGTATGCAGAGATGTGGTTGAACACGATGATTACATCTCTTTTTCATGTCTGAACTACAAAGCCCTGCACGTCGTTTTGTTTCAGCGCCGCCTGTTCCTGGGAATTATCTGCAGGAAACTGATGTGGAAACGTGTCGACAAGAATCCAGGAATCTTTACATGCAGGTGTGAAGCAGTAATTCATCCAGTTCCTCACACGCTTCACATTCAGCAAATATTCTCTTTATTTACAGCACATCGTCTCTGCAGGCTCAACGCTCGCTTAAAACTTCTCCGTAAAAAACGTTACATTTTTTTCATAGAAACTCTTGATTTCATGTAAAAAGAAAATCACCGAACTGAAAGCACTGAGGGGCCAGGTTTATTCCCAAATAAAATGCTCAATAACTTTATTGTAAACCTTTCATTTTTGTAAACATGCAATATTTTCTGAAAAAGTAGAAAAGAACAACTCATAGTAGCTCCTGACAATGGAAAGCTGTGCAGGTTTCTAACTTTTTTGGTCAAATGTTTTTTTATTTTCTTGGTTTAGAAAATGTTTTTAGTTTAATCTCAGCAAGAAAAATGAGAACTTTCCTCTAAAATCCTTACTGTCTCTAGTAAAGTTTAATAAGGTTTGTTAAGTAAAGAGCTGCTGAAATCTGTGGCCACTGATATTAAAATCAATATAAAACTAATAAAAGAAAAGAAAAACACCTTGTGTTGTACTTAACATTATTCATTTAAGAAAATCTCATCCTAAAAATGTTTCAAAGTCTTCATCAGCTCCACTTGGATCAGATATCAACCATTTTTACACATAAGGTCCACAAATGACCTCCATCTGAGTTAAACCTGCAGCTTCGTCGTGTTGCTACATTTGATGACAAATTACTAATCAGACTTACTGATGAACGTACACTGCCTGGCCAAAAAAAAAAGTCGCTACCTGGATTTAACTAAGCAAATAGGTACAAGCCTCCTATTGGATAAGTACTGATTATCTTTCAGCTGGCAACAAGTTATTTAACCCCAGCTGATGCAATGAGTAACTCCTCATTTCTTAAACAACCATGGCAAAAGACGCATCCTGTGGTCGTGGAAAAGACGTTAGTCTGTTTAAGAAGGGTCAAATCATTGGCATGCATCAAGCAGAGAAAACATCTAAGGAGATTGCAGAAACTACTAGAATTGGGTTAAGAACTGTCCAACGCATCATTAAAAACTGGAAGGATGGTGGGGAACCATCGTCTTCCAGGAAGAAATGTGGTCGGAAAAAATCCTGAATGATCATGATCGGCGATTACTTAAACGTTTGGTCAAATCAAATCGAAGAAAAACAGCAGAACTCAGGAGTATGTTTAATTGTGAACGCAAAAGCATTTCCACATGCACAATGCGAAGGGAACTCAAGGGGTTGGGATTGAACAGCTGTGTAGCCGTAAGAAAAGCTCTAATCAGTAAGGCTAACCAGAAAAAAAGGCTTCAGTTTGCTAGGGAGCATAAAGATTGGACTCTGGAGGAATGGAAGAGGGTCATGTGGTCTGATGAGTCCAGATTTACCCTGTTCCAGAGTGATGGGGCATCAGGGTAAGAAGAGAGGCAGGTGAAGTGATGCACCCATCATGCCTAGTGCCTACTGTACAAGCCTGTGGGGGCAGTGCTATGATCTGGGGTTGCTGCAGTTGGTCAGGTCTAGGTTCAGCAACATTGTGGCCCAAAGAATGAGGTCAGCTGACTACCTGAATATACTGAATGACCAGGTTATTCCATCAATGGATTTGGTCTTCCCAAATGGAACGGGCATATTCCAAGATGACAATGCCAGGATTCATGGGGCTCATATTGTGAAAGAGTGGTTCAGGGAGCATGAGACATCTTTTTCACACATGGATTGGCCACCACAGAGTCCAGACCTTAACCCCATTGAGAATCTTTGGGATGTGCTGGAGAAGTGGTCAGACTCTCCCATCATCAATACAAGATCTTGGTGAAAGATTAATGCAACACTGGATGGAAATAAATCTTGTGACAGTGCAGAAGCTTATTGAAACAATGCCACAGCGAATGCGGGCTGTAATCAGAGCTAAAGGCGGTCCAACAAAATATTAGAGAGTGTGACCATTTTTCGGTGGCGACTTTTTTTTTTGGCCAGGCAATGTGTATGAACATTATTCTTCTTACTTTGAAAGAGGATTTCACTGAAAACACACCAGAGCTGCCAGTCCTTATGACTGGTGGAGGATATTCCACCAGCTGGTCATTTTATCGGCCGTTCAGCAACGTTTGACTGACGCGCTGAGTGAAGATTTGTTCTGACTGTGTGCATGGTCATCCTGCAAGTCCGATGGACTGGTGACCTGTCCACAGAGACAGCAGTTGTAGTATAAAAAGTAAACTACCGTTTAGACTGATTACAGATCCTGAACCAGTCCTTTAATTTAGTGGTGGAAAACGTCAGCTTGTTGTAAATTGAAATATCTCCCAGGAGCCGGCACCTTGTGCGGCATCCTGAATGTGCTCCAACACATGCACACGCACAAGTCAAGCCTGTTTAAACATTTTTCCAGGCGTTCAAGAACCAAAGATCCTGAAGAGAATGCCAATTCAGACAATAAATCACTGTTTAGCAGTTTGTCATAAAGGGGAGATAAGACCTGACACAATTACTGAAAGGAAATTCATGGCCAGCGTCCTGCAGATAGCAGTGAGAGCATCTTTCACAGAACACAAAGCGCTTCCTGCACTGAATGAGAAACGGAGTGACAAGCTGCATCCATTCAGTTCTGAGGCCTGTTTGTATTTTTTTTTTCATTTCAACAGTTATGAATGCTTGATTTATTCATGTCACACTCAACCTTCTCACCTGAAACACGCTCAGGTGGAATCTGAACTTCAGTGAAGAGGAAGGTGGAGCGGCGCCTGAAAGACGGAGGTTTGGCCTCCAGATATTTCTACTGCAGCAAAGGTGAAAGGTCAAAGAAACCTCTGTGGCATCTTCACTTTACCTTCCTTTTAAATCTGCTTTGAAAACTTTAATAGATTTGCATAATTTCTTTAAAAGGCTTCATAAGAGCTAATATTTGCTGGCTGTTCACTGAAGGACGAAGTACAGATTTACTGAAGATCTAGAAATTTTAACTTTATCAAAGCGATTTTAGGATCTTTGATTTTGTTTAATTTCATCCACTTTGGATCCTTGAGGGTGGTGCAGTCGTTGCCCGAGGCAACGCCGGATTAAAAGCAGACCCCTAAGGAGCTGCCTGAGGAGCCACTGAGGGTGGTGGCTAACACGTTCGGCTGTTTGCTCCTGAGTCCCACTAGTTCATGTTTTAAATAAAGATTCTCATGATTTGCATTCAATTTATGATTATATAAAACAGAAGCAACACTTTGGCGTGGCCTAGACAAAACTATGACCCCCCCTTCCTTCACGTATATCATAAAAACCTTCACATGCGTGAAGTGAGAGGAAAAAGGTAAGACATTTGGAAATCTGGAGAGCGCAGCATGCATTTGTCTTGAGGCTTAAGATTTGGGGTTTTGCTTCCTTCGATCCATCCATTATCTTCCATTTCATCCAGATTCAGGTCGCAGGAGCCAATTTCTCTGAAATTCATAACAGAGCTGGACGTTGGTCAGAGGTGAATTTTTGCAGGTCAAACCAAATAACTTCTGGTTCAAGTTTTCCACCAGAGACTCTCCACAACGAGACAAAGGCAAAGTGTGAGCTCAGGTTTAGTGCTGCTTATAGGATATAATTTGGTCAACAGGATGGTAAACAATCATCTTCGGTTTATGAAGCCCAGCTCCCAGCAGCCCCGGGTCAGCAGCACCAGAACGGCTCCATCAGATGCTCACACCGCGCCGACGCGTTGGGTCTCAAAGATCAAACCCAAACCGTCAGAATTCACTTGTATTGAATAACAGTTGGCACCTTATGGTGCCAGTCCTGACCAGAAATTCAACCAAGCCCACACAGGAAGCCGTTCAAGGCCAGGCTGCTGAGCCAGACAAGGCTTTGGCTGTGGAGCACTTGTACAGGCCGAGGCGGGAGGCATTCTGGCTCCCCTCTACCAGGAATTAATCCAAGGACAAATGAGCAAGTTTGGCAGGACTGAACGGGAGGGAAAGCAGACAAATCCCAGGGATGAAGGCTTTTCTCTGTGAGGAAGTATGAGCTGCAGCGACGGCCGTTTGGACATGCTGCAAAGTGAAAAGGTGTCATGACCTGCAGGTTAACGTAGAGGACATGAGTAAACGTGATGGAGGTGTGTGTGTGTGTGTGTGTGTGTGTGTGTGTGTGTGTGTGTGTGTTGGTGTATGTGATTTAGCAGGACATTTTGTCAGAATACACACAACACTAGAAGGACATTTTGAATTAACAGGACAGGAGCGGTGTCCTGCTAATTCTGACAAAAATCTAAAAACGTAGAAAGGTTTCTATTGGTCCATAAACCCCAAAAATGCAAAAAAAAAGAGATGTCCGCTTAATACACATAAACCTGATTTTGTGTATAATCTGTGTATCACCACAGTGCCCCCTATGGCAGGTTTGTGTAATAGCAATACCTCATGAATATTCACACAAGGTCTTATTCTGATTGGTTGTCTGCCGGAAGGTCCTGCTAATGATTACACTGTCCTTCTAATTCATGTGTCGCTATTTACACTGGGGATGAGTTGGCAATATGATTACTCTGTGCTATAAGAGTGAATATTTTATAAAGGTCAGGATCTTTTCCTTAGCTGTGTTTATTTTTAGTTTCTGTCTCTCTGAGTCTCCGTGTTGTCCTGTCTCCCCTTGATTGTTCCCAGGTGTTTCTTGTCTCCTTGATTACCCTCTGTGTATTTAACCCCACCTATGTTCTTTGTTCCTCGTCGGGTCTTTGTCGTGTTTGTCCAGTACCTGTTGTCACTATCTGCGAGCTTCTGCATCCGCTCATTTGTGCTGCCTGGACTTTGTATGTTTTTGGATTTCTGGACTTCTTTCATTATTAAACCATCTTATTCATCTTACCCTGGGTCTGCTGCCTCTGCCTCACCACCCAAATCATGACAAACCCAACCTTTTGTCCAACCTTGGAATGTATGTGGCACCTAAAAATATACAGAAATTAATATATATTTTGATCAAATATTGTTTATTTAAAACATCATGGTTAATAAATGTGTGAAATAAGTGCATGGATTAAAAGAAATATGAACCATAAGACAGCCATTTTTTCACCAAACTATTTTTGCACTCCACTAATAACATTTTGTTGATTCTGGTCTGCTCTGCGTCCCCAAAACCAAGCATTTTGAAGCAGAATTTATGTCTAGACTTTGACTTTGCCATTCTAACACATAAATATGTTTTGATTTAAACCATTCCATTATAGATCTGGCTTTATGTTTAGGGTCATTGTCCTGCTGGAAGGTGAACCTCCACCACAGCCTCAAGTCTTTTGCAGACTCCAGCAGGTTTTCTTCCAAGATTGCCCTGTATTTGGCTCAATCCATCTTACAATCTTTCCTGTCCCTGAAGAAAAGAAGCACCACCAGAGCATGATGCTGCCACCACCATGTTTGTTAGTGGGGAAGGTGTGTTCAGAGTGATGTACAGTGTCCGTTCTCCGCCACAAATAGTGCTTTGTATTTTTGCCAAAAAGTTCAATTTTGGTCTTGTCTTATCATTTTTGCTGTATCGCAACATGGCTTCTGGCGAACTGCAAATGGGACTTCTTATGGTTTTCTTTATATAATGGCTTTTTTATTGCCACTCTTCCAGAAAACCACATTTGTGCAGTGCATGACTAATAGTTGTACTGTGAACAGATTCCCCCATCTGAGGTGTGGATATCTCTGCATTTGGTCCAGAGCCACCATGGACCTCTTGGTTGCATCTCTGATCAGTGCTCTTCTTATTCAGCCTGTAAGTTTAGGTGGATGGCCTTGTCTTGGTAGGTTCACAGCTGTGCCATGCTCTTTCCATTTCCAGATTATTTGTGGAACAGTACTCTGTGAGATATTCAAAGCTTGGAAAACATGTTTATAGCCTAAGCCTGCTTTAAGCTTCCACACAACTTTATCCCTGACCTGTCTGATGTGTTCCTTGGACTTGATGATGCTGTTTGCTCCTAAATATTCTCTTAACCAACCTTTGAGGCAGTCATAGAGGAGTTGAATTTTTACTAAGATTAGATTACACACAGGTGGACTCTATTTAGTCATTAGTAGTCATCAGGCAACTTCTGAAGGCAATTGGTTGCACTTAGGGAAAGGGGGTTGAACACTTTTGCACACTGCACTTTTCAGCTTTCATTTGTAAAAAATGTTTTGAATCATGTATAGTTTTGTCTCTACTTCACAAATGTATACCACTTTGTGTTTGTCTTTCCCATAGAATTCTGTAAAAATATGTTTGCGGTTGTAATGTGACAAAATAGAAAGGTTCAAGGGCTATGGACACTTATGCAAGCCACTGTACCTACAATAAGTAAGGCAAGTCCAATGAGAGAAACAAGGTCCAGACAATCAACAGCTATGCATTCACAGTTATCATATAGCCTGCTGGGATGATAAGATGGAAAAGGGAGGAAATTCAGTCCACTGATATAAGAATACAAAAGCTGCTGATGATGCATGGAAAATTGTGCTGCTCAGGTTGTAGCACATTGGAGTAGTTCTGTTCTTTCATTGATAATTTTACTTTTAAACTTTCATTCCTGCCTTTCTGGGGGAAAAATAGCTTTTGTTTGGACAGTTCCTTCTTGTTTTGGATACTGTGTATTTGGACTGATTTTTGGAAATATTTTTCATACTTTGCTATTTGTTATGATGCACAACCATAACAACAGGGTGTTTTACAACAAAGAGTAAACAATACTACCAATGGACAGAAAGACTTAGACTGAAACACAGCACAGAGGTAGTATTCATGGTGGCACATAAGCAGGTGCCTAGCACCAGAGCAATAGCGGCCCTCTATAATACCAAGCAAGATCTTGGGTGCATGGTATGCAGAGTCCCCTGAGACAATCTAGTATCTAAATCCAGGATGTAAGATGGTAGCATGAAAAGAATACATGGAATGCCACAACCAAGTACCCGGAATAGTGTAAAGAAACATCTGAAGGGAATGTAACCTTGAACACACCTCGATAAAATCGAAAATGCCACATATGGTGGTAGAAAATGAACAAACTAAGATCGTGTGGGACTTCCAGATACAGAAAGACAAATGGGAAAAGTAAACCAACTGGACATGGTGATCACTGAGCAGCAGAGCAAATCAGTTGTAATGATAAAGCTATCCCAAATTATCAGAAGGAACAGAAAAAACTAGAGAAATACCAAAGGCTCATAAAAAGCATCATCCTCCTGGAGCCTGAGAAAAACATTTTCCATATAAGTGGATGACTTATTTTGGGCTGTCTAGTCCACAATACTAAATTTTGCTCTACATGGGGTCTGGTGTCTGCATGTTAGGTCATTATTTTATGACTTAGTGGTGGTGGAAGATTATAACACATTACAGGCTAGACCCAAGATGTTCAGTGTTTATTGTTGTGGTGTAAGTTTACAAAAGTTAGCAACTGTAGAGATTTACAAAGGCGCTAAATATGGTGATTTAAAAATGAATAAATATTTTTCTGAAAAAAAAAATGATGTCCACATATCATGTAGAAAGATAATTCTTTGTTTTTGGAATCATTAGGTCCCAATCAGCCCAAATATCGAAGACGAATTAATAATGCATGCCATGCATGATAGGAGGTTAAAAGAGTGAGGAAGGTGATGGCAACAGTAGTGCCTGTGGTCACTGAAACCCTCAGGGTGATAACCCCTAAACTGGAAGAGTGGCTCAAACGAATACCTAGAAATAAATTGGAATGCATGATGCAGAGAAGCACACCCTTGGGAACTGCTAATATACCGTGAAGACCACTCAGACTCCAAGGCCTGTGGTAGAGGACCCAAGCTTTTTTTAATTTAATTTCCCTTTTAGGATCAATAAAGTATTTTTGAATTTGAAAGAAGGGATAACTATTCATGGAGTAATACAGAATTACAAATATAAAAATAAAAAGCATTTATTTAAATAATATTTAAAGTGCCAAAAATATGATTACTTATGTTACTGTTAGCACAAAACTTTAAAAATTGATATTTTGTCATTATCTCAATGTTGCTACTCTGCCTACATGCAGATTAGGTAGTCTAATTTGTCTGTAGGCAGGTACAACAGACAACCATTTTCTGCTGGTGTTGTGTCTGTCATTAGACAACAGTTTTTGTTTTTATGATATAAACTGAACTGCACTGCTGCTGAAATGTGCTATACAAGTAAACTTGATTAATTGATTGAACAGAAATGATTAAAAGAAGTGACTTTCCTTTTAAATGATGAAACATTGCTGGTGGGAGATACCATCTGACTGCTGCCTCCTAATTAAATAAAAATGTATGATAAACTATTTAACTTTGAAATATTGAAGGAAAGTTACAAAATATTACTCAAATAAATTAATTTTCTTGTTCCTGAAAAAAAATCAAACCTTGTATGCTTCCAAAACAAAATGGATTTCTCCTTTTGTTGTACCCCTCCTCCTCTATCAACGTGGTACAGTCCATCAAGACCAGGTGCAAGCAATTAGTGCTAATAGAACTTCTTTTGCTTGGAGGAAGAGGTAAGACTCATACAGACTCTCTTACGATATGTAACATTGTAATTCTGAAGAATGTTGTAGGTTACTTGATGTTTGGATACACCAAAGCATCTGATTTGCTGCAGTTTAGCTAGTTCTTACCAACCATCTTAGTCAGCGTACCAGAGTTTAAAGGGAAGGTGACTCACTCCAGAATTAGACAAAACTGTATTTGGTCATTTTCTGTGTATCAGTGAGTGATATTCTTTCACAGGCACAAATTATCTAGGTAATAATCATTAGTATTAAGATAATGTTTTAATATTTGAAGGTATTGAGAACTTGTCAATAGAAAGTCAATTATGTAATACTGTGTACTTCAATACAGCATTTTCTCATACAATAGCATCAAATCATATTGTGTACAGCAGAGGTGTCAAACTCAAGTTCTTGAGGGCTTGTGTCCAGCAACTTTTAGATGTGTCTGTGATGCCACACGGCTGGATCAAATGGGGTGGTTATCAGCAGGTCATCAACTTGACTGCACTTAGAAGCTAATTCAGTCATATAATTCAGGTATTTTGGACCAGAGGAACATCTAAAAGTTGCAGTACACTGGCCCTCGATGCCTGGAGTTTGACACCCCTGGTGTACAGTGTCATGTTGTTACTCAACAGCACGTTACTCTGATCTTTGCAGGAGATGTCAGCAACAAGGTCTCAGAGAGCAAAAAGAAATCCCAAACATGATGCCAGTTATTATTGCTCCTTAGGTGAAGATAAAGAGGGATTTGATGAAAATACATTAATTCATTTAAAGGTGAGTTGTGACTTTATTATGCACATGATTCCAGAGTTTATTGAAGGATTGCTTTTTTTCTTTAATCTTGCGTTTTGACATTTAAACTATTTTTATACCGCACATTATTAACATATATATATATATATATATATATATATATATATATATATATATATATGTAAAGGAGGACTGAGTTTTGAAATTACAAGTACAAAAGAATGAGTGACATTTAGAAGCACCATTCTGTTGACAAACAAATGTTTATGTAATCACAGAAAGACATCAAATTAGATCAATTAAGTGATTTTGAAAAATGTTAATCTCATTTGCTACTGTTTGAAAGATCTGCATTGTTTAAAGTTTATTCTACTTTACTCCTTATGTTTACCTACAGGTCGGGGTGTGTACAGTTGCCGGTGCTTTCAAAAAGGAGATTCTTATTGAGTACAGAGGGGAAGTCATAAGTAGAAAGGAACAAGAAAACCGATTGAAAATTTACCATGATGCACTCGAGGCTTTTATGTTTGATTTCAAGTTCAATGGACAACAGCTTTGGTATGTGACTGTTTTAAGGTTGTTTTTTATTTTATATTTAAACAAAGTGATGTAAACATTTTCAGCTTCATCAGTAAAAGTAGTTTTAGTTGGTGGAGGAATATTCTTCCGACATGCAAACATGCAAAATCCTTTCCCTTGCATGGTATAATTATTCTTATTGCTTACTTAATATTTTAGTGTTGATGCTGCCAGAGAGGATGGATCATTGGGGAGGCTGGTAAATGATGAAGAGATGAACCCAAACAGCAAATTGAAAGTTACAAGGGTGGATGGAAGACCTCATCTTTGTTTATTTGCACTCAAAGATATTGGTCCTGGGGAAGAAATCACTTATGTTTATGGTGATTCTGACTGGCCATGGAGAAGAAAGGTATTGATAAGAGTGAAAATTCTATCACAAGTCATTTTACTAGCATTGAAGACATTTTTGAAGGATATGTCATGTTGTAGTACAGAGTTTCATTATAGTTGAAAACAAGAAGTGATTAGCAGTGCCTAAAAAAACAGATTTTGGAGAAAGACTTAATCAGACCAATATTTCAACTTGGTTCAGTGCTATCCAAAATGCTAGAAACTGTCATATGTAAATTAATTTATTCTAACCTTATATTTATGAACATTTTATAGCAGGAGATATATTTTGCAGTGTCAATACACAAAGGTTCTGGTTAACAATCAGCTGGACAGGTTCATTCAGTAGTAGGTTTAGAAGTACGGACTCATTCAGTGTACATCCCTTCATTTCAGATTTCCAAAGATGAACTGTGTCAGGCTGTTGACGTGGACGCATGCGGATCCTGTTCAACTAACCCTCCAGAGGTAATTTTGGTTTGAAACGACCAACATATTTTCTAAAATAAAGTGATTGAAATGATATTTAGTACTGTTCAAACACACAGGACTTGTGTAATACTTGACATGTAAGCTGCATAAAACGGGAGGACTGAGGTTTGAAATTACAAGTACAGAAGAATTGAAAGTTGCATTTAGAAGCGCCCATACACACAGGTCCTGTGTAATACTCAACATGTAAGGTACCAGAATAAGGAGGACTTAGTTTCGAAATTACAAGTACAAAAGACTGAAAGTTAAATGTAGAAGCGCCCATACACACAGGTCCTGTGTAATACTCAACATGTAATGTGCTGGAATAAGGAGGACTGTTTTCTACATTGGGAACAAACTCATATTCAGTGAGTGTTCTTTACATTTCAGATTTCCAAAGATGAAAGGTGTCAGGCTGGTGACGTGGATGCATGCGGATCCTGTTCAACCAACCCTCCAGAGGTAATTTTGGTGTCCAACAACCAACTTATTTTCTAAAATTAAGTCATTGAAAGGATATTAAGTACTGTTCAAACACACAGGTGTTGTCTAGTATTTGATATGTAAGCTGCATAAAAAGGGAGGACTGAGGTTTGAAATTACAAGTACAAAAGAATGAATGTTACATGTAGAAACGCCCATACACACAGGTCCTGTGTAATACTCATCATGTAAGGTGCCAGAATAAGGAGGACTGAGGTTTGAAATTACAAGTACAGAAGAATGAAAGTGACATGTAGAAACGCCCATACACAGAGGTCCTGTGTAATACTCAACATGTAATGTGGCTGAATAAGGAGGACTGTTTTCTACATTGGGAACAAACTCACATTCAGCAAGTGTTCTTTACATTTCAGATTTCCATAGAAGAACCGTGTCAGGCTGGTCATGTGGATGCGTACAGATCCTGTTCAACCAACCCTCCAGAGGTAATTTTGGTCTCCAACAACCAACTTATTTTCTAAAATAAAGTCATTTAAACAATATTAAGTTCTGTGCAAACCCATAGCTCTTGTGTAATACTTGATATGTAAGTTGCCTAAAAAGGGAGGACAGAGATTTGAAATTACAAGTACATAAGAATAAAAGTTACATGTGAAAACACCCATACACAGAGGTCCTGTGTAATACTCAACATGTAATGTGCTGGAATAGTGAGGACTGTTTTCTACATTGGGAACAAACTCACATTCAGTGAGTGTTCTTTACTTTTCAGATTTCCAAAGATGAGCTGTGTCAGGCTGGTGAGGTAGATGCATGCAGAACCTGTTCAACCAACCCTGCAGAGGTAATTTTGGTCTCCAACGACCAACTTATTTTCTAAAATAAAGTAATTGAAACGATATTAAGTGCTGTTCAAACATATAGGTCTTGTGTAATACTTGATATGTAAGCTGCCTAAAAAGGGAGGACAGAGGTTTGAAATTACAAGTACATAAGAATGAAAGTGACATGTAGAAACGCCCATACACACAGGTCCTGTGTAATACTCAAATGTAAGGTCCCGGAATAAGGAGGACTGTTTTCTACATTGGGAACAAACTCACAATTAGTGAGTGGTCTTTACATTTCAGATGTTCAAAAATGAACTATATCAGGCTGGTGACCTGGATGCATGCAGATCCTGTTTAACCAACCCTCCAGAGGTACTATTGGTCTCAAACGACCAACTTATTTTCTAAAATGAAGTCATTGAAATTATATTAACTACTGTTCAAATGCACAGGTCTTGTGTAATAGTCATCATGTAAGGTGGTGATATCAGGAGGACTGAGTTTTGAAATTGCAAGTACAAAAGAATGAAAGTTACATGTAGAAGTGCACAGACACACAGGTCCTGTGTAATATTCAACATGTAATGTGCAGGAATTAGGAGGACTGTTTTCTACATTGGGAACAGACTTACTGTACATTAAGCGAGTGTTCTTTACTTTTCAGTTGATTAACCCCATAAAGGAGTGTTTTGGACTTCACAGTTTAAGGAACCTACCTACAACAAATAAATGCTCATCCAGACCATTATTTTTTTATATGTTCTTCTTTTCAGCACAAAGTAAACACAGAGATGGTAAGGGGAAAGAAATCAACAGAAAACTAAAACGGAAGGACATAGAGCCCCGCAGAAAATGAACACAAATAAAAATTCTGGTAAGTCACCACACCTACACAAGTCAAGAAACACCAATCTACTTAAGCTCAAAAGCACAACTGAAGCATGGTCAAAAGTAATGATCCACACCACTGAAAGGCAATAGGATGACCATTTTCTTCTTTATGCATAATATTTTGAGCAGACATGATCCAATATGTCATCTGGCTTAAATTACCATGCACATACCATATAAAACTGTACCTTGTATTAAAATGATAAACTTTCACATAGTCAATGTTCAGATGCTAGAAAATCTAATTTAGTGATGAGTAATGGGACTGTTTATACTACTTTCTCTATGCCAATCTTAATCTGAAATACATTCAGATAGTTATAGTTTTTCAAAGTAGCAAAGCACCACAAAACTGTAATAAGCAAAGTAATTGGAATATATCTTTAAATTTGGTTAATTTTAAGATATTCACCAAATTTAAGATGTTAAATTTGGTTAATCTCTGGTTTAAGGAAATCAGAGATATCAATCAATGGGCATTTGCTGATGCTGCACCTGTACAGAAATGTATTTTGGTGGAATCAGTGAGATGGTTCTGAGTGGGATCTCTTTCACTGGAAAAAAGACTAGGAACCAGCATGAGAAGGAAGAACAAGTCTTTTGGCTTTGGATGGTTCTTCACCAGCTGCTGAGGCCTGTTTGTCAAACAAATGCAATTTTAGATTATGAAAAATATTTGTTTTTCCAGAATTCAGTCAAATAATCAGTCATACATACCAAGCAACCATACCAAGAGTTAACAGCAGTATAAGCTGTTTGGCATTTGCAGAAATTAATTTTCATCGGTGCAACCTACATGCTCATTTCTGTAGCTTGTCCCACTAATGTAAGTTCTTTATGAATGCTCATTTGAAAAGGGGAATAAACAGGCATTACATAATTTATAACAAAGAAAAATTAACAATTGGAGTTGGTTTTTAATAATGAATTATTTGTCTTTTTTCTAGCATCTCTGGAAAGTGCTAGGAGAGCAAAAAAACATCCATGGTCTCCCGTAGAGGTTGCTGCGGTCATGAGGCACTTTGGTGAACACATCAAGAAAGGACAACTGGCCACTATGATAGAATGCCAGCAATGCAAAAAGGCTGAGGATCCTGCTCTAGCTAGTTGTGATATCCAAAACATAAGAGATTTTGTGAGAAATCAGGGTGTAACATTGAAAGTACTTTCAATAAATTAATCCAGTATTTCTACTGATACTATGAGTAAGTTCATCTTGTTCACACAATTTGTTTTATCTTTTTGATTTAACAATAGACCTGTAATTCATTTAATTTTGGCATTCACAGATTTTCCTTTATGTTCACAAATAGAATTGTTGCTCTAGTTCTTAGAGCAGAAGGTGCTGTAAATGCAGTCCACTTTCTGCGTAGTTATATTCCATATTTCCATGTTTGGACTTAATACAAATACATTTCATGTTTGTGTATGCCGTGGTCCTGATAAATAAAGTTGGCCCTGACAATTACTGTTGGTGTCATGGGCGGAGCCAAGCACCTCATTATCGTATGTCCTTTTAATACAGCATTGGGTCAGGTTCTTGTATTTTGAGTTCTGATGTGTGTATCTAAATTTTCAAGTGAGATCTATGTTGTGTAACTCAAACAAGATTTTTGACAACTTAGTAGGTCTTCCTAGCACAAGTGGAAAGGGGTGACTGTTTAGTGTTGCAAAAAACTGGTTTGAAAAAAGTGTCCCTCTAATCCACCAAAACCAGTATGTGTGTGTGTGTGTGTGTGTGTGTGTGTGTGTGTGTGTGTGTGTGTGTGTGTGTGTGTGTGAGGCGGCCGTCAGCCTGACGCAGAGCGCCACAGGCCTTCACTCTGAACCTCGCCTCTGAACGCACAGCGGATGTTAATGCTGCTCTGAACTTCATCAGAAACAGGATCAAACTACGTCTCAGCAAAATCCATAACAATATGTTTGTATAGTTACAAAGTCCAAAATTAACAGCAATAATGTGAATTATTCAAACAAAACATGGGGATTCATGTTTCAAAGTCATATTTTCATGTTATTCATTCATTTAAAATGTCAAAATTTAAAACTAAAATGTTTCATTTTACAAGCTGAATTTTTAGCTCACAGTTAAATATTTAGGTAATATGGAAATTCACCTGCCAATAAGCAGAAGTAGACTATCAAAATAAAAGCTTGCTGTTACATACCTCTATAAACTCCTGCTTTCAAATTGCTTCATGTCACCTGATCATCGTTTAGTTCCTCTTTTCCTGGACATTTAGTAAACAGCAAGTCTTAAAACGAAGGATGAGCCGTTCAGTCAAACACATTCAGCTAAACATTTAGCTCTGAGCTAACTAAATAGCTGGTTTACAATGTAAATATTCAGCAGTTCAGAACTAAATATTATTTATAAACTGGATATTTAGTTGACTAACTAAATAAAAAATGTGTAATAATGCTTCAAAAAGCAGAAACATATAATAAAACAAGACATGTTAACTCATAACAATATTTTAAGATATTATTATTAGTAATAATAAAAGCCAACCTATCAACAACAGCAGATTTGCTTGTACGTGTTTTAATTATTTGTGTTTCTCTGTTATCAGCTCAGGAAGCAGCTGGACGGCCTGAAGCCAAAGTTCTGTTGAGGAAATAAAACACATCGATACCACAGAGTGATTTATTGTTGACTGGCTCCTGCCTGCCACTTTAAACGTTTTAATGGTATTTCTAACACCATCCAATCACTCACTGCGGTATCATCTGAGCTGGCAGCAGTGAGTGGAGGCTGTCGGAAATTTCACACTGGACCTTTTCCAGCTCAATGCATAAATTAATAAGGAGCTCTCTGAGGGCGGAGCGCCGCACCAAGTGGAGGCAAACTCTGGATCCAGTTCTGCCACCAGGGCGATAAAGCTCAGAGTTATTGGTCGACCATAACCACCGTGTTATCTGCATGTGTTTCTAATTGCTCATCGTGGTTTCCTGTTACCACAAAGCAGACTGACTTCCTGCCCGCTGGAAAAAAGCTCAAATCAACCAGTCTGGTGTCTGAGGTCAGCTAAGAGCAGCTGATGGGAGCAGCATGTGGACAAGAGGCTTTACAGCGAAATCAATAATATCATATTGATCAGGTTTATCATAAATATGAAGCTGACCTTGTTGAGGACAAGATGTTTTCCATATTATCAGAAAAAACGGTGAATAGGACTAAAATAAATCTGTCACAGGTGAATTAGCTCAGTAAAGGCAGAACGGTTTCATACTGACACGTCCCTCATTATCACCCCCACCACCAAAACCCAAAGTAAACCTTTAAAAGGTCCCAGTCCGCTTTCATCAATGAGACGGATGTGGCGATCTCTGCCAGGTTTTCATATTTCTGCTGAATAAATGAGATTTTCAGATCTTTGAGGCTGCAGAAACATGAATCGAGGGGCTTATTGTGCTTCGGTGTCAGTGTATTCAGAGAAATGTAATTTCTGCTGTAGATCCAGAAGATTTTGCGATTAGCTGAGGATTTTGGAGCGACTAAAGCAGCAAGGGCCTGGATCAAACCTACAACTCTCTGCACATGCATGTAGTTTGCCTGCTCCGTTTCACAGGCTCCATATTTACCTTTCATGATTAAAAATTGACTCAAGGCTTGGGGATGTAATTGCAGCTTAGCTTTGAGGTTCATTTTAAATCAAGACGTCTGAAAACAAGAATGTGCTTCTGGAATGTGACTCAGGTTTTATTTTTCTGAGGATTTTCTTGTCTTTTCAGTGAAGGGAACAGATTATTGTGGATGTTTGCTAGAAAGATATATTAGACAATAATATGATAACATCAGTCTGTGTTTATTTTTTAAATCAAAGTTTTTCTGGGCACAAAATAGAAAGAAATATAAATATAGTAAGATCTAATCATCCTGTGCTTCCTTGCATCCTGTCCACACAGAGACGACCACCGTAACCTTTTGTGAACGCTGCAGTATGTACACCGGGCCAATCGGTGGCGCTGTAACACTGTCACAGAAACAAAAACACCAAACGTTGCCATGTTTGTCATCTGTAAGACTAAGGAGTGAGAAGGAAACAGAGATGGAGCTACGATGTCCACAGATGTGATGTGACACACATTTTATTCATAAATATCATTTATTTTCAGCCATTATGTTTGGATTTACTGCATCTGGCTTTTTCTGGTGCAGAATTATGATGCATGTCTCATGTCAATGACATAAACATCAGATTAAATGCAACATGTTTGTTCAGACGGCAAAGAGTTTGAAAACTATCAGATATCTGATTTAGTTCCACATATGGAAGTGGATCAAGTCAGTTTATTAACCGGTCCGTTCAGACCGGTTATTGGTTATTGGAAAAACATCTTATTTGGTGGCAAGTGTCTTTATATTACAAAGTCCTGGTCACGCATCTGAACACACACCGGTCACACATTCACACACTGATGAACAGCATCGCTGGGCTGCTGCTTGACTTCAAAACGTTGCTGCCGTTTCCAGACAACTCTTCCCTCTGAGCCACAGTCAGAAAACCAAAGAAACCATTTCCCACGCGAGGCATCCAGACTTTGGACCGAACCACCTCCCCCCTCCTCTTCTACTCTGCTGGCAACAAAGAAAGGCACTTGGAGGACTGATAGGGGAGAAACAACAGACTGTGTGGCTACAACACTTTTGCCCGTCTTCAGCAGATAGAGGCGCAGGAAGTTCAAACAACCCGACTCCAACGTCTCTCTGCCCGGCAACAGAGTTAAAGAAGAGCATCAAAAGCAAAGGAGGCGGATTAGCAGAGCTGCCAACCACTGATGGAGTCACAATGCACAACAATTCTTTGAAGAACCTCAGATGATGCGAGTTGTGTTTCATTTCCTGTTGGAATGAATTTAATTAATACGGCTGCTAAAGATCCAATAACCATGTTCTGTTAAACCATAAATATTCTTATCAATAGTTTGTGACAAAAGAAAAAAGATAAAAACAAAAAAATAATCATTTGAAAAATAGTTCAAGTACATCTTTTGCTCTTAACACAAACTACCAACATAGAAATCCATTTATAATATTTATATAGGACTTTGAATATAAACTATATAACTAATCATTGACTTTTCAACAGGCACAAATTCAACCACCAAGTTTATAAGATGTGGTTATAAATGAAAAATAACTCATTTTATGCTGAGCCTAGCAACAATATTAAAAGTCAGAGGCCATTTCTTTTGTCTTTCAGCTTGTTAGAGGTGATTTTGTGCCTTTATTTTGTTGTTTTTTTCATTCCTGCTCATGTAAAAGTCAGACTGTTTAACGGTGAGTTTCTCCTGTTAAGGCGCCTCAGTGGATCACAAACCAGACTTAATCTGAAGAAATCCCAGAAACAGCAGCAGAGCCCTGAGACAGAGAGGAGACCAAAACAAATTCCACTGATGGATTTTACCAACGTTTTTTAGATATCCTTTCTGTTGGATTGCTGCGCTGCGTTGCCGCCATTATCGCCACCATCATCATCATCATCATAGAGGCCATAACTGTGTAGAAGTTGTGGGATTGATGGTATTGCCTGGGAGGCAGTCCACTTCTTCACCTTCAGCAGGAAATCTGTGACCTGCTTTAAAAAGCCGACCATGTCACAGTAAATATGAGATATAGAAAAGGAAATGAAGAAAATACAGCCACGGAACGACTCACTGTCTGAGGTTTTCCTCTTAGGGCTCAATAAAAGTCATCTTAACATGTAGAAAAACACAGATGTATGGAAAACTAAGTACATCCTTTAACCCGGCAGGGGGTGGAGGAATCTGGTCGCCTTTCTTTTCAGCATTGAGGTTTTGCAGACATCAAAGGTTCCACCTCAGCATTTCAATCAGGTCTAGACTTTAACTGGACCATTTCAGCATCTTGATGAATTTCTTCTTCAGGGTTTCTGGTGTAAATTTGTGTTTGGATCGTTGTACTGTTGATGCCAAATCACCATTCCTCCACCACCGTGCCTGTGTTGGTGTTTCTGCTGATCCGCTGTTATGACCACACATCTCTACTTTGGTCTCTCCGGTCCAGAGGACAACGTTCCAGACATCTTATCGTTAAATCAGGAGCAACTTAAACCCTTCAAAGCCTTTTACAGATCTTTTTTAGCAGGTTAAAGATGAAACTCTCAGGTTTTTGTCATTTTTCTGATCATTTCTTACTTTGACCTTGGAAAACATTTTCTGGGTTTTCCGATCCTGTCAGCAGTTTAACGGGTTTTTCACTTGAATAAACGTTCTTACTGAGGATAGAAGGATTTTAAACGGCCTTGTAACACTTCTCTTTACATGTAGTTAGATTTAATGATTGATTGATTTTATTTTCTGATGCTGTACTCTCTCTGCAGCGTGACCAGCTCCTGACTCTGCTGTCAGTTAAAATGAGCTTTTGTTAAATGTTTCTGCCTGTATTAATTCATCTTGTTTCAGTCTGACGTTCTGTGAAGGTTTTCCATGATGTACCAGAGTCAGAGCGGTGCTGCAGGTTGGAGGAGGTAAAGATGCAGCCTCTTTCTTTTCTCTGAGTTGGAATGTCTCTGTCTTCCTGTTGATTTCCCGGTGGTGGATCCCAGCAGCGACGGCCGCCTCTGTAAGCAGGGAATCAGGACCGCTGCAGTGACAACTGGGCTTTTTGTTTTGGACACATTTGTCCCCGTCTCTCTCCGTCTCCCAGAAGTTCTCCATGTTACCGTCCAGTTTTAAGTTTAGACTTAGACTTAGACTGACTTTATTATCTTTTTGCATGCACAGGGTGTATACAGAATGAAATTTCGTTGCATACGGCTCAGGACAATGTTTTGAGGTTCCAATGTTATAAGGTTACTCCAGAATAAAATAAAATATAAATATAAAATATAAAGTGCAGGACTGACAGTAAAATAGAAGTTATTTAGCTCTGTACATGTGCAAGGTATAAAGTGGAGACCAGATTTTGAGTGCAGTCCAGTTAAGAGTTCAGCAGTCTGATGGCAAGTGGGAAAAAGCTGTTTCAGAACTTGGTGGACCTGCACCGGATGCTGCAGAACCTCTTTCCAGAGGGCAGCAGGGAGAACAGTCCATGGTGGGGGTGTGAGGGGTCACTGACGATGTTTCGGCCTCGGGACACGCAGCGCTGGGATGAAATGTCCTGAATGGAGGGAAGGGGGGCCCCGATGATCCTCTCTGCTGTCCGCACCACTCTCCTCACGTTCTTCCAGTCGGAGGCGCTGCAGCCTCCACACCACACAGAGAGGCAGCTGGTCAGAATGCTCTCTATGGTGCTGCTGTAGAACGTCTTGAGGATGGGCGGGGGCAGGTGTGCTCTTCTCATCCTCTGCAGGAAATGCAAACGTTTCTGTGCCCTCTTGACCAGAGACGTGGTGTTCCCAGTAAGTTTCCAGTCTGTCTGACAAACACTCATCAAGGACTTTGTTACTGAACCAGAAGGAGGAAGAACAAGAATCTCCACAAGATTCATGACATTTTGCAGCTGAAGTTTGTTCTCTTTTTGTCTTTGATTGCATAATTTTCTGTTTTGAACGTTTGCTGGGTCCGCTTTCAAAACCAGAAGGACTTCCTGGCAACAATTTCAATTTATTTAATTCCATTTTATGAATAAAACTTCAAAAAGCTGTAAAATCCAAAAAGTGAAAGCAAAACTGCAAAATTAAAAGAAAATATATTTGATTTTTCTTTTTGTTTTTTGGTTACCTTGAGAGCTACTGAATCACAATCTGCCTTGATTGAATAAACAAATAATTTTATTCAAAAATCAAACAGAAACTGTCGACTAAACCAGAATTAATTCCTTGTTGGGTTTGAAGCTGTTGATGTGACTGAATGAGTGACTTTGTGTTTGTCTTTGCAATAGAAAGTATCGCTGGTCCAGAACTTTTGCTTCTGAAGGACTAAAATCTGAACTGAGACAAAAGCAAATACAGTTTGGATGATTTAAAACCACAGGGCTGTCGCTGACAACAGAGCAACTTTTCCATGGCAACATAACAGTCAGAATGTGTTCATGGATGACATCAACAAAAAAACGTGTCAAGAACATGTCACTGTCTTTAAATCAAAAGCTTCAGTTTTAACTAACTTTGGTCAGAATCAATTTCTCGTCATTGGAGCCCACAGCTGTAAAAACACCTTCCACTGTCTCATAAAGTGTACAGATGAGTAGTTATGGTGTGTTAGTGTTCACCTGCTCCTTTCACTGCAGTTAAAGCTGCACGAACTTCAAGGAACACTTTTATTTTGAAGGGAAGCCAGTTTGCACATCTACAGACTGACAGCTTGGATCGAGAACATCTGTGATCTTCAGTTTTTAAGTGTTGCCAAACAATCTCAGTTAGAGATTAATCTGAACTTTGACTAGGCCATTGTGATACATTAATATGTCTCCATCTTCCCATCCCCCCACCATGATGCTGCCACCACCTTGTTGTGTTAGGAGTGTTTGTTGCCACACAGTGCTTTGCTTGTAGGTCCAAAAGTAGAATTTTGTTCTCAATGAACCAGAGCGCCACCTTCCACATGTTTGACTTCATTTAGAGGCAGTCGCCTCACATTATTGCACTACTCCTAAAGTTCTACTAAAATCTACCAAAATATGCAGCTATATGCCAAAGTACTAAAACATTTGCAGGTCCCAATCATTCATCTCATATTTAGTTTGTGGTTCAGTTTTCTTCAGACCGGCCACCAGCTTCCTTTAATGTTCCATGTTTTAACGCAGCGTCCCGTGTCGAGCGTTTGGACCCCGGCTAACATGATGCTTGTGTGGTCAGCTGGAGGCCAGCACTAACTGGAGCGAGCCGAGCCGAGCCATCATGGTGGCACGGAGTGATTGTTTTAAGGACCTCCAGCGCTCGTCTCTGCCGTGGCCTCCAGATATGTGTGTGTCTTCTGAAGCTCGCTGTCGACTCCAGCTCTGCAGTTTTCTCTCCTTTAGTTAAATTTGTTCTTCTTTAAGTATGTCAGCCTCTTCCTCCCACAGCGGAGACACCCTTCGCCCGAGCTGACATTCAGCGTCTGTGCGGCTGCAGCATCATGTGTTTGCTCTGAGGGAATGACCTTCAGTCTGCTTGGAACATTTTGCTCACAATCCACTTTAGTCCACAACATTAACTTTATTTTTCTCTGATATTATAAATATTTCATGTTTTTCTTCATTTCTAGTTCTTTTTCTTTTCAGAGTGTGCAATAATAAATAAAATATTTCACTTTCTAAGATGAAAATTAATCCTTCTGATGACAAAGAATGCAACTAACATTCACTGTTTTTAAACTGATGAATCCTGACCTTATGTTGTATTCATCTATAATTTGGTCATTGAAATACAAATAAAATGTCTTTAAGTTACACCAGTTTATTAGCCCTTATTAATTATTTCTCGCCTTTGTTTACAATGTTTTTAAGGAGAACCACAGTAATGTTTGTATTACAAATATTCTCTGTAAAGTTTGTCTTCTAAAACAGCTTTAAGAAACTACATAAAAAACATTTTGAAGAAAATTTGAGTAAAGATTTGACACTATCAATATGTTTTCAACAAAATCTGGCTTTTTGACTAAAGAAATACAAAAAATGCTAATATCAAAGAAAAACTGATTTCTTTATAATAATGACAAAAATGCAGAAGATTAAACAGATAAATTCACTGTATAAATAAACTACACTTGTAACATATTTGTGAATGTCATGTTTTCATTAACTGTAAGGAGAAAAAAAGTTACCAGAAATAAATGCTGAAAAACATCCGTCTTACTGAAATCTTCCTGTATTATGTGTCTCACTTAGTGATAAAGTTCCTGAAATAGATTAAATATTTATTAATATTCTAATTGAATGAATAATTGAATAATTTAATTATTGAATGTTTCTGTCATTTGGACTGAATTGAATAAAAATATAATGAGACTTCATGAACCTAACGTTTGTTACTTTTTAAGAAACATGAAAGGCCCAGATGTTTTCTTTTGAGACGGTGTTTATTTATTTATTATGCTTTGTTGCAATTCATGTCTGAATTTTATGCATGTAGTGAATATTGCTGACTGCATATTAAAATAAGAGAAAACTAAAACAAACTGATGTTTGTTGGTGTTAACCAAACTATGGACGGGTTTTTAGCTTTAAAGCTCTTTAACTTCCTCAAAGTGTGATCTGTTGATCCCAGTGATCAGGCAAAGAATAATGAGAGGAAGAGTTAGAAATGCAGCCTTGCTAACAAACCAAAACAGCAATTAGAGGAGAGGATGCTGATGTTGAACTGAAGGTCGACAGATCAAGTCTCATTACTCTGACACTCCGTTGTTAATCTGTTCAGCCTCAGAAAAAAGGAGACGAATGATATAAAAAGGGAGGAAAGAGGATGTAAAACTGCTGGACACCTTCAGCTGGATCATCTGAACGGAGCCAAGCTTCACTCAACAATAACCAAGTTTGAGTTTGGGTGAGCTGTTCCCTGGAACCGGGGGCCAGTGGATGATGCATTCAGCACATTTAAACCTGCAAGCAGGTCGTTTTATTACAACAAAATGCCATTCTGCTCCCTCTTAACCCAAAGAGTCTTCCACTGCTGCTAAGGCACATTTCAGAATGTGTGATAAATCCATTGGCTGCGCCGTCTGTAGCAGCAGACGCTCCCACCCGTCTCTGGGAGACCGGCGGTCCGACGGCAGAGTTGTTTCACTGCACAGATCTCATTACATAAAATCCTCAGCTCTGAAACAGAAGGTCAGGGATCAGCAAATCCTCACTTCTGGCCGTGCAGGCTTATGTTTCCATTTTGATGCAATTTTCCTTCTCCGGTTGCCTGAATATCACACTCATGTCCGCCAATTTGAAATCTCATCTACGACTGGAGTGGCTCACTCTCCTCCAGTTTTCAGCATACAAGCTGCTTTCCAAAACAAATGAGCTCTTTTCACAGGTCCAAAGTGAGGCAAGCTGACCAGAATTTATCACAGATAAAACCTGATCAATCAATCAGAATTTATCAAATCAAATTTCTGTCAATTTAAATAATAGATTTTATCTTGAAGCAGCAATTTTACGTTGTTTTCCTTCACGCCTGATACATTTGATTAACTTTTGTTATTCTTGAAGTGTTTTGTTGAGGAAAACCTAAAATGTTTTGACATAATGTGAAACCGAAGGTCTGGGACGTTAGCTCGTTCATCTTGAATAATTAATTACATAGACGCATGTAAGAATTTGTTTTGTACACACAAACATCCCAGGTGGAACCTTTGTACTTGTGCGTTTCTGGTATGCCCGTATTTCTGACACACAGCTGACATCCAGAAACAGGAACGATGAAGTCGCCTCTCTGGTTCCACTGGGGTTTATTTTACCTTCAACACGACCTGATTGGACGCTGGAGAAGACTATTGTTGTGTTAAAGAAGTTAGCTTATCAATTAAGCTGCTCTAGTCTAAAATAGCATCTCAGTGCTAAACATGTAGCAGCAGCTCAGACGTTCCCAATGCTAATCTTAGCATTCAAATTGGAAATTTGGTTCTTTTGCAGGAAACTCCTGTTAGGTGGATGACGCCATCTTTAGATTTCCATATGTATCAAACTTTTAGAGTCTCAAAATAAAGACTGAAAAATTTAATCCTGGTTTTTCCATTTGTTCATTCATTAATTGTTTGTGTCTACATTTGGGCCTAAAGAAAAATCAGTACATAATCTGAATTCATAATTCAAGATGGTGATAGAGCAGCTGCATTCCTCCAGCTCCCAGCTCACAAGAAAGCCTGATAAAGAAATGTGAACAATTTCACATGTGGATTGTAAACCTAACACAGAATTTGCTTGATTTTGCTTAATATTTATTATTTTGTGTATTATATTTGTGTTCACTCAAATGATTCCCCCCACCGAGCCAGATGGATGCTAAGAGGGACGACTGAACTTTCTGGAATGATACCGACTCAAAAGCTGCTGTTCTACACAACAATATCACTGTCAGTTTTATACAAATGAAATGAAATATAGTCAAAGCCCAAAGGAAAGTGATAAACAAGCACACATGGCTCCACAACGCAAATCTAATGCTATTCCTGGAGGCCCTTCCAACAATCTAGTTATTTTATCACAAAAAAGCGTCAGATGAAGCGCAATTAGGCCTCCGCTGTGAAAAATCGTCCCAGCAGCTCAACAAACAGGTGGTGAATCTGATTATGACGGAGTCGAGGTGGAGGAAATTCATATTAGCTCTGAGCCACTCTCTGAGGCGCAGCACACATGATTTATAGGAAACACAAGGATTTTCTCGTGATACAAAGGAATCTCGCTGATGGCATAACAACAAAGTGATACAGGTTACTTTTCAAACTATTTTTAGCTCATTTGGTTTAAAAATTATGATGCAGTATTTGGGCCGGACAAAAATTATTTTTTTTTTAATTATGAGAATACATTTGTAGACTAAAGACTCAATATTAGCAGAAGAAAGTCATGAAATTGCTAGAAAAAGGTTGTTTTAATGAGAACAAAATTCTGATTGTTATCCAGATCTGACATGAGCAAATGATCTAATCCATGATTCTTTTTTAGAAATACTCGATGGTTAAAGAAGTGTTTAGAAATCTATTATCAGTCCTATTAGTAACACCGATAGCAAAGAACAACTTCACAAGAAGCTCAAGATTCCTCATTTATATTTTTTTATATTTCTTGCGTAGAAGTTCTCACAAAATGATCACTTTATTCTCCTAATATTATGACTTTATTCTGAAATTATTATGAGTTTATTCTTGTAATATTTTGTCTTACAACTTCTTTCTCATAATACTACGACTTTATTTTGATAATTACTTTTTGTATCATTATGACTTTCATACAACTTTATTCTCACATTATTATGATTTCTCATAATCAGTTTTTTGCAGCCTTTCCCAAATACGTCATAAGAAATTACATTCTGACATTTTAAGGTAATAAATTTCTAAGAGAGAAAACTAATAAAGTAAAATTATCAAAAACCCAGAACACCGGTTAACATTAAATACGTGCTCATTTTGACGTAGAGAGTATTTTTGAACTGTGGGAGGAAGTCGGAGTACCTGGGAAAAATCAATGTCTGCACAAGGAGAGCATGCTAACGCCATGCAGAAAGAGTCCTGGACGGGATTCCAACCTTTGACCTCCTCCACATCACACAGTCGCTCTTCATGCAGCCATGAATCTAAAATCAGATTTTTTATCTTTCTGCTTTTTTGCCGTAGACTCACTGACCTCTGAGCAGTAAATACACGTCCTCTCCTCTGAATGAGAGATGATCGTTACTGTTTATCATGTCCATCATCAGCCTGTGGTGTCAAACAAAGACGTTCAAGATGAATTCATGTCCCGTTGCGCCCCCTATAGTTTTCAGTAGCAGCATCACGTCTAATAAACACTGTTGGTTTGTGTTGCAGCTGCTGAGTTCGTCCTCATGGGACTCTCCAGTTTCTACCACGAGGTTCTTCAATGATTTTATCAAGCAAACAATCTTCATGTAGCAGCACTCCAGAAAAATGTTGACTGAAGGAAAGCGTTTCCTCGGTTTCTGTGTCAGATATGAGGAGGAAGAGAAACGCAGCCTGAGCCCCTCCACAGTGATCCTATAAGCTGCTATCAGCACTAATACAACAAGATGCCGCTGCTTTACAATTTCATTGATTGAGGATTAACTTTTCTTATGATTAAAGGCCCTCTTCCAAAGAGGCGCTCTTCAGAGCAGCCATTAAGCGATATCTGGTTGTTCTGCCCCTCTCAGCCCCCCGCCCCTCCATTACTGTCAGCATATCTCTGAGCGCCGCTGTGGACACACACTGCCAATACCGATGCTCCCTCTGCTCTGCTGTGCTCTGGTTCTGATGCTGATGTCGTTTTCTACATGCACCCATAAAATCATGTAACAAATCCTGTAAAAAATAGCAGAAATACAATGTTGGGATTTCACATCCAAAGAATGAACGGAGCAGAAATACAAGCACCCCACTTTACAGCCAGCTGGGGAATTATATCTTAAAGCTGGGAGCTGAAATTGCAGGAATAAGCAAAAAATGCAATAAAATTAACATGCTGCTTAGCTCAGAGTTAATTAACTGGCTTCTTTTCTCTTCCTTGACAGTTCATGTGAAACAGAAAGAAAAGAAAACAGTTTTTTTTGGTAAATTGTTGCCTTGCACGTTTTGTTCCTTAGCAATGTAATCCATTATTTTAGACGGAGGTTACACAGTTCACGTTTTCATCTTTCTAAACCGAACAAATAATGAAAACAAAGAAAAACAAATTAAAAGTTTGACTGCTTTATGCTGCAGAAGTTCTCTCCTATTCAGATTTATTACCTGAACATTACTCCTCATGAATTAAACATTAGAGTACAGTTGCAGGCAATCTTATGAATTTAGGGATTATGGCTTAGTTAGAATTCTCTAACTGATCCCATAAAACAGCCACTTTAGATGCATTGTGTGGGCAGAGGAGAGACTAGACGCTGCTTTTTTTGTCACTTTGAAGTTTTCAGGTAAATCTATAAGAAAGATTAATGGCCTGCTTGGAAGAAAAGCTCCGGAGCAAAAGTGCAGGTTTAGAATAGCAGCAAATCGTGATGACAGCGTGTCGCTGCACTGCAGCAGAGTTCAGCGACGCGTCGTCGTCGTGACGGCCCGGCCCGGCCGTCCGCAAGCAGTAGTCCAACGCGTGATTACTGAGGGATAAGTTCACTTGGCTTTGGTGTAATCCTGAAAAGGGATTAAAGGAAAACAGCAGCGCTTTTCAATCCATATCCTCTTAAACGCAGGAATTACAGCAATTAGCACAGAGCAGGGGACTTGTGAGGGCTGGAGCCGTCAGTAGATTAGCCCAAAAATCAAAAGAAGTCTACTTAAAGCTATACAGCCGCTTATAATCCCTTCTCATGTAATCAGTTTAGGGAGAAAACGTCTCACTGGGTGCCGGCACCGCAGCCGCTGATCGCTGTACAACAGCTGGCAGGGGGGCCGTAAAGAGACCACCACGCCTGATGCTTCTCACATTAAGTTTCAACGTACAGATAGCGTGACTCTTCTCCAGCGATATCTGCTGCCATTTTACTGCGACTGCCAAGGTCATATCTGATGAAAACCTGATGAAGCAGCAGTTTATCTTTCCCCCTCCTCTCTTCTCAAACTCCGTCCCACCCCCATCTCTCCTGGCACAGACGTATTGAACAGTGGGGGACCGCCGAGTTTTAATTACACCAAGATCCAGCGAGTTAATTGAACATCGCACAGGCCCTAATTTCACTTTACAGCAAATCAAGATGTTAGTTATGTAAATTGTGAAGCGTCCCACTGGGGGATGGGGGACTTCTGCCAGACACCAAAGTCACTCCCTCCCCCCTGCCACCAAGCTGCTGCCTCTGTAACTCACCTGAAGGACCTTTCTACACAGAATGCCCTGATCTGCATTTTCATTAGACAGAACTCAACTTTTACTCAAAGTGGATAGACCACTGACCACCAGGAGTGGAATTACAGAACATAAATATGAGAATCACTGTTTTACAGTCACATTTTCAGCTTTGCTTCCTCAGTGTAAGCCCCTTAATGGCCTCTGCATACAGAACATTTGCATTCAGTTCTCACATCTGTTAGATCAACACAGAAGTTTCTCCCTCCGGTTCCTCGATCACATCAAACACAGAAATGAGACAAACACTGAAGTTCTGCGTCTAAGTATAGTTTTCCTCACAGCATCAAATGAGTAGCGTGAAAACAGTGCAGACAGTGGAAGAACCACAGTGTGGGTCTTACTGGAGCAGCCATGTGGCAACAGCTGTTATCAGTAGACAGTAGTAGCTGCCAATCAGTCGACTCTATTCACTATTTATTATTATAAAACAATTGGAGAGTTGACCCTGACATTCTGATACAGTACTTATTGGTTCAAATGCAACTTAAAGAACCGGGACTTATTTAGGTAACTTATCAGAGCTGATAAAATAACATGTTGGGTTTTCCTAGGACTCCTCCCACTGGTTCAGATTATAACAAACAATAAGATTAGCTACCATAGCTATGCAGATGATACGCAGATCTACATTACAAAGTCACCAGAGGACTATGACACCATTCAAGTGCTGGACAAAGGATTACAACAAATGCATGGATCTAACATAACTTCCTCCAACTGAACAGAAACAAAACTGAAGTTATTATCATTGTACCTAAAGAGGAACGATCTAGAATCATAGATCTAGAGTCAGCATGCAGCTTCAGTTATTACAGCTAGAAACTAGAGATCAGACTGAAATCTGGAAGTAGTGATGAACTCTGACCTGAACCTCCAGAGCCACATAAAGACAGTTACAAAGTCGGCCTTCTATCACCTGAAGAACATTTCCAGGGTCAAAGGACTAATGCCTCAAAAAAATCTAGACAAACTCATTTTTTGTTTATCTATAATCACATTGATTACTGTAACAGTGTCTTCACAGGTCTGCCTAAAAAAAAAAACAATCCTCCAGCTGCTGCTGGTCCAGAAAGCTGCTGCTGGTGTTCTGACTAAAACCAGGAAGATAGAGCACATCACCCAGTTCTAAAATCCTTCTTGGAGAGAATAGACTTTAAATTACTTTTGTTAGTTTATAAATCACTGAACGTCTTAGCACCACAATACATTAAAGATCTGCTGTTGTTGTATCGACCTTCCAGAACCTCTCAGGTCTTCTGGTTCTGTTCTGCATTAGATACAGAACCAAACATGAAGTAGCAGCATTCAGCTTCTATGCTCCTCTAATCTGGAATAAACTGAAAAACAGCTGAAACACTGAGTTCCTATAAATCAAGGCTAAAAATCCACCTGTTTAGAGTTACCTTAAATTAGTAGTAACTGGAACATCAATAATTTTAATCTGTTTTCCAACTTTTCATCACCGCTATCCGTTATTTTTTGTGACTGCGTGTGTTTGTGTTGCTGTTGATATGAAACAGTATTTGTCTTGAGATGCACGCCTCCTAGTGGCCTGTAAAAAGCCACCGGAACAAGACTGGTTTGGTTATGATTTTAAAGTGCTGAAGGTGAAAATGCTGCAAATGGATTTCACCAGGATCCATGTTGAGGAACGCAGCTGTAAAAAGGAGAGCACTGCAAATGTGTTGATTGAATTAAGATCTCAGAGGAGCCGCTTGGTTAAAAACATTCGGACCATTGTTTCTCTCTGAAATTCCACGACAGTGAGAGCGGTGACCCGCTGGTTCTGCTGGAGGCTAATTCACCCTGCTCCCCATAAGGTTTGTTTGCGCTGTGGGCCTCATGGGTAATCCCATCGAGCCGCAGCTATGGCTGATAACATGAGCCTTATCTTAAATACCTGGAAGTGGATGGCGGTTCTGGTTTGTTGGAAGCTGTCAGTAGTGCTTCAGTGAGAGGAGTCTCTACTGATAGGACTATGGGTTGTTCCATATTCAGCTCAACATGAGGCCGTATTACACGGTTGGAGCTTGTACATTTTTCATATGCTGCAGAGGAGCTGGCGGCGAAAAGAGCAGCGCTAAAATTCCATAAATATAGAAAGATGCCTGAGGAAATTAGGCGGAAACTTCAGTTAGAGGAGATCCTTCTTTGATTTTTGGGTCATCTTTAAATAAAAAGATTTAAGAAATTAACAAGGTTCTCATCCTGAGCTGGAGGAGCACATGTAATCCATTAGCCGTCAGATTTGTTCGGCTGTCTGTGACCTGAGCAGAAGTTGTGAGGAGCTCAGAGGGAGCTCTCTAAGAGCTGAGGAAATTCAACCAGGCAGCAGGAGGGCTCATGATTTGCCACAATGAGAGCTTTCTGAGAATTCTCCTGAAAGACATGAGTAACTCCCCTCCACACTGTGCCAGACTGTAAGTGATTTTGCCCCTCAGGTGTATGGTCTAAAAAGGACGGATACATTTTCAATCTGTCTCTCTGCTCGAGACCTCACAGTGAAGGACCGTTAGAGACTCAAAGCCACTTAGATTTCACTGAGCTTGTTCCCCTTGCTTGTGGTAATTAGTAAAACAAAGGTGGCAGCCAACTGCAAATAGCCAAGGTTTCTATTTGTAATCAAGCAATTTGGATAAGCAACCGTTAAAGATTGCAGCTATTAATGATTATAATTTTACTGATTTGTTGACGAATTAATTATTTGAAACAACGGCTTTTTTAAGAGCCTGAACATGTACGCAGGTTCAGCTTATCTGTTGAAACGTGGATAAAATGTGACAAGATATGAATAATTTATAAGGGATTGTTTAGTGCTGTGTTTATGTTTTATCTGTTTAAGTACAAGGGATTTCATGTTTCCTACTTGATGGAACATTTCTGTTTGCTTTGGAAGAGTTAAACTGCTGTTTGAATAAAGTGCTGAAGGTCAGAGGAAGATGCTGACGTTGGCGAGAGGCAAACCCCAGAGAATGAAAAGTGTTTCTGAGGCGAATTATTTCCAGGTGTTTCCTACAGCACTGGCTCAAATTCTGATCACATCTTAGAGAAAATTTCCCTAAATGTGCCAGAAAAGAAAAAGACAAATCTGTTTCATCTCTTAATGGAAAGAAATGAGACCTACGGTAATAACTACAGGTATTAATATGCAACTGCAGCGAGTGGCAGGCAGCTGAACCGGAGTGAGGCGTGTGTTCGGTGAGAAGGACAATAAACGGGTTTGGCACAGATCTGGCTGCGTGCTGACGGAGAAAAGCCGCCTCGCTCTCCATCCCTCTCCTCCTCATGGTTTATTTCTCTCTGATTCTTTTTATTCTCAGCTCTACTGAGACTAATTATTTTGTGAAGTTTCACTCGCTGCTAGTCCTCCTTTCTCTGTTTGACTTTGATTCTTCCTCCCAAACCAGACCCTCTGTGGTTTTTTTGTGCTGCCGCAGGTTTATTTGTCTCTATCTGCTGTCATCTCTTCTTAGAGAAACGCAGGCAGAATATAGCTGCACGGACCAACGCAGGGTTACAGTTTTTCATCACTTCTTTCTGCTCTTCTGTACACTACGGCGTAGCTATAAAGGCTACGTCTGGTGAAAATTAGAATCAATGATGATAAAGTGTACTCTGAGGAAGAAGAGGTAGAAAGTTAATGTTTTCTTCTGCCACACTGTCAGCTCACAGAAACACGATGAGCCTCGAGCCCTGAGCTCACTAATGCCTTTTATTTGACTTATTTAAATATTCAGACTTGGGCGGACTACAGATGACAAGACATATGTGTTTTTATGAGAAGCACATCTCTGGCTAAATTCAGAGACTAATTTGCACACAGGCTGGCTCACGCTTTCATGCTAATGATTGATAATGTTTTATTAATGCAAAATATTCTCTGCCAAGGACCTAAACAAATTGTGGCAATTTAGTTCTCCCAATGTGCGGTATCAATCATTTCCACCGAGAAACCATCATGCATCACTGCTTCTTTCTTCGAGAAAAGGCTCTGAGGTCCGGAGGCGTTAGCTGCACATCTCTGACAGAAAAAAAGTTAAAGTTTTCTTTCTCCAAAGCCAGAAAACAATTTCTTAATTGTTTGGGAACAAAATCACAAAATTTAAAACGTAGAAAGGTTTTAATTTGAACCTTGTAATGCAGCAAGCTGTTTATGACAGCAGAATTTTCTTTTTCAAAGGCCGAACGATGGCATGGTGTTGTTTTCCACTAATGAGAGGCCAGACGCCTGGAAACAAGAAGGGAAGGTTCGCCTTCTTTTCACTGAAACTGATTTCTTTTTTCTCCTGCATTTTGACACAAGCGCTATTTAAGAAGAAATCACAGTCAGAAAAAGGTGCTGTTTTTGTTTTAAGCTCCGACTTGATCAAAAAAGAAACAGGAAGGTTATGATGTGTGAAGTGGGAGTAAAATTGGCTCCAGCAGGCAGATGGATGGAAAGTAACATCAGGCAAATGTGGAAGCTGCTTTTTCCTTCACCAGTCATCTCTGTTTAATCATAATTATTTTAATTAGATGTCATAACATAGAAAAAAATCATTAATAAATAGTTATTATGCACCAAGTAAAGCAGCCAGAAGAATCTGGCTGGTCCACAGTCAGTGAGATTTAGCCTACTTCGTGCTGTCAGGCG
Organism: Xiphophorus maculatus; assembly: GCF_002775205.1. Taxonomy (NCBI): domain Eukaryota; kingdom Metazoa; phylum Chordata; class Actinopteri; order Cyprinodontiformes; family Poeciliidae; genus Xiphophorus; species Xiphophorus maculatus. The sequence goes on along the minus strand of NC_036447.1, from coordinate 1,216,365 downwards.
GGTTCTGTTTAAGTGATGTCATTCTAAAGGGTGATGCTAGCCAGCTTGATTTATCACAGGGAATTTGTGATGTAACATATGACATTTTCATTTTACTCATGTTGTCTTTGTTCAATATGAAAGCCTGGCTGATGATGCCAAACATTTAAACACGAAAAACAAAAAAATCTCTATGGGAGCAAATTATTTATCATGGTCCATATAGCAATCTTTAAAAAATGTCTATTGTTGCCACGTCTATATTAATGTTTTTAGCCAACTGTATTTTCAACAAGTGGTAACAGAACAAGGTCATCAGCTACCTAAACAGATGGTCACAAGTCATTTCTCCAAGTCCAACTCAAGTCATTGAGGGTCTAGTTCAAGTCAAGTCTAAGTCTTTAACTTTTCACATCAGCTGAAAATCCTAAACCTTTTGATGAAGAAAAAAAAACTGCTACAGCCACCAGCCGTCAGTCGTATGGATTCACGGATTTGCAGTGAACAATTTTTACAAGGTAAGAATAAAGTTTATATACTTCCTAAGTAAGACACAATAAAATTTTGCATTTTGTCTGGATTTGGTCTGAATCTGATCATAACCATGGAGAAAATGTTGCACCATCAAGTAGCCTACCATGTATGAAAAAAGTGGTTGGTGTTGCAGGCCCCTGGGTCAGGATGCTGCAACAGTGACGTACAATCTGAGAAATAATAAAACAGGAGAGAGAAATCACGACCGGAGCGCCATCTTTAACATCCGGAGTGCGTCACATTTATTAGTTCACCAACAAACCTTTTACCAGGTGCCATGATAATGCTTTAAATGATCTTTCTTCCATAAAACGTGTTTCCTTTTAACAAGTAATAATTAACTTGAACACTTTAGCCTCTTTTACATTATCATCGTTCATTTACATAAAGACCACTGAGGTATAGCGCATTAAACAGGATAAATTAACTGTTCTTAAAAAGTTTGAATGCATTTAACTGCATATTAACTGGTCTTAACATCAAAATATAAAATGATTTTAACTTATTAATGATCAAACATACAATATCAAGACTTACAAAAAACATTAAATTAAATTATCGTTCCAAATTTAACCTCTGAATTCCCGCTTAATGAGCCAAGAATGGCGTCTTTACTTTAATCTCTGGCTAGAATCACTTTATTCTCAGGCTCTAAGCTGCTTTATGAGTCACAACATAATATGTACTAAATATTATTCAATCAAAAGCAAAATAAAGCTTCTAACACCTGAGTTAGTGAGATATCACGGTGTTTCAGTAATTTAAACCACCAGACAGGTTGGCACCCAGAGAAACTAAACCTCGGCTGAAAAAACTTTTATCTATTATCAGAAAGGTGAACAGAATTATGTTGTGTTTTTACAGTGTACTGACCTGAAGAATGATAAAACAGAACAATGACGACCGAAGCGCTGCCGTCCAGACTGCGCATTCATGTCTGAGGCAAACAGGAAGTCCGCCCCAAAACCAAACCGGAAGCGACGCCCACCCCCAATAAAGGTTCCGCTTGGCCACAGGCAGGTTAATATGCCGAAATGTTATAGATATAATTTATTCTTTTTTCTGAGAAAAGAATAGCATGCATGAAAATATTTCAAAATTACAAAACAACCAAAACAATGTGGTTACATTTTTAGGTGCGTTTAGACTTTTGTATTTTTCATTTTTAAGTTTGCTTTGGTGTAACGGAAAGCATCATTTTTGACAGCGGTATAAATCATGTGACATGAATTCAGGCAAAGACTGTGATTTAATCAAAACAAACATCAGGAGGGATAAGCTGTGGGTCAGTTATTTAACTTTAGTAAATACTGTGGCCTATGGGCCCAGGCTGGATGTCCTACTATCACAGACACATTAGCCTGACTTGAACTAGTAGAAGTAAAATGAAAAAAATAAGATTTTGGTAAAACAATTGCAGTCTCTGTTTGATACGCTTAACATGATTAGGTGACGCAGTTGCAAAAGGTCAGTGCATTAACTTTATAGTTGGGGTATCTAATAAACAATCCATTGTTTACTGTTTACATTTGTTTCTTCTTTTTTTCGCCTTGTACTAACAGTGACAATAACAAGCAAATTCATCAAACACTGATGCTGAGATGAAATGAAAGCGTCGCTGAACAAAAACATGCAGAGATCTTGTTAATTATTGTTAATTCTGCTGAAGTCTCGGCGCTGTGTGAAGGAATCCCTAGTTGTGCTTTTTCTATCAGAACCATAAAAATTCCCAACATTCGTTCCAGATTCTAGGTGTCTTTAATAATGATGAGGATTTATTTGGTCCATTTCTTCTTAGTTTATTAATGTCTGTAAAATGCCAGCTAAGCACTACTGAATCTCTTGATGGAGTCTCCTTTCACCAAGTCCTCCACATCTAAATATACATATTTTATTGCATTTAAACCGCTTACTCAGTCCATCATCATTTTCCGTTTTTTTTCTGCCTTGATAAGCATAACCCTGATGAGAGAGATAAGTGAGGACATCGTATCCACCATCTCTGTCAGTACTTTGGTTTTCATGCTTGAGTCTAAACTGAACAACCCGCTGCTGTTACTGGAGATCCAGATTTTACATTTAGATGCTGTTCCAATTAGAGTTAACCTTCCCAGAAGGCTGAAAATGTGACTCTATCTTTGTACCTTCAGAGGTGAGTGAGTTTGCAGCTAGTATGGTCATCTGTAGTATATTGAGCTACAGATGTTAAAACTGCTGCTTTAAGGCTCTCTGATTATAGAATTAAATTCAATTTGTCTTTAATTGAGGTGAAGTCTTTTTTTTACGTCAACAACTTCAATGGCCTTGATAAAGAAATACTTAGACCAAATGTCCAAAAGTAAAAAAGATGTTGATGTTAGAGGTGAAAACTGCTGGCAGGCAGGACGGATGACCACCACCCTGACCTTCACACACATCTCTGAATATTAAGCTGAAGAAGGAAGATGGGAGGAGAGACAGATGGAAATGTTGTTCACTTCCAGTTCGTGGAGGTCAGTCTGTTCAGACGCCTCATTGTTCTTCTCTGTGGTTAAAAGGACAAAAGTCCATCCCTAAAGGAAGGACGGTAACCTGGATGCTGGACAGAAAACAGCAAAATATTCCAATTAAAATCTCTATGTCAGGTTTTCTCCTCATTTTCTCTGGAAAATGTTACTTTTCCAGATTAGATCTGCCCACAGTGTGCTTCTTAAAACTTATTCATTCTCATTTAATTTGAGGCCTGATACAGAAACCTTTCTGTTGTGATGTTTTATTTTTATTTTTTCACTTTGGAGCAGTTTTAACCTGTTTTTAAAATTACTGTATAAATAAACTTGACATTGAGAATATTATGGCTTTAAACAAATATTCTGTATACGAATTCAGAGAAATCATATTTTAATATTAACAGACTGCACCTTGTTGCATCTAGTTGGTAATAAGGTTTTGCTAAGCCAAGCCAACTTCATTTAGAAAATGTTAAAACAGCAGAAATAGTGAGAAAAGTGCAGAACAATCCAGGATGTTCTACATAAAACCATGTATAAAAGCATAAAAGAACCATAAGACGGCATAAAAGCAAATTAAACACTAAAAATATAATAGATGAAACAGTAAAATACACATTGATGCTGGGTGAAAACACAATGAAAAGAGGTGGTTTAAAAAATCTCCTCTGAGCTTCAGATCCGTTTCCATCAGGTCCATCCACAGCGGGTCAGCTGTCCTGAGAGACGGACGGGGAGGGGGGCAGAACCATTTAAACCTCAGAACAAACTGAAGCCCATTGGTGAGATAATTACAGCAGGCTGGATATTTTCTGTTTGTTAGGAAGGAAACAGCTCAGAGCTTTTTGACGTTTTCAGAACTCCAGTTCATCAAACAGAGAAACATGGAAGCTGTGACTGTGATCAAAGCTCGCAATATTAAAACAGCACAAAGTAAAGCTGATGAACACCACTGGCTCTGCTGTTAGGGAAATCACCTCAGCTTTTACCAAAATGGAGCTGATTTCCATGATCATTATCCAAAATTTTCATATCTTTACATCCCAGAACTCTCTGCTGAACTGATTCATAAAACAAAGTTTGAGATGAATGAAAGGAAATCAAAATGCACCTAAAAATTATTTCTCATTAGTTTTCTTACATGTTGCCATCTTAGTTTATTCCTTGTGTTAGTTCATCTCATTATTTCTGTTTTGGATTTGCTGCTTCAGAATACTCTATCTTTCTGTTAGTTTGTTTCCATATCAGTTTCTGACTTTTCTTTTATGTTCTTCCTCTTTGTTTGTCTTTCACCTCACATGTCATTCATTCCCTTTACCTGTTCCCTTTCTGAGCTGCACCCACTCACCTGCAATAACCAGTCCACCAGAGGGTAACCCAGGACAAAAACCAGTCCACCAGGACAAAAACCAGTCCACCAGAGGGTAACCCAGGACAAAAACCAGTCCACCAGGACAAAAACCAGTCCACCAGAGGGTAACCCAGGACAAAAACCAGTCCACCAGGACAAAAACCAGTCCACCAGGACAAAAACCAGTCCACCAGAGAGTAACCCAGGACAAAAACCAGTCCACCAGAGAGTAACCCAGGACAATAACCAGTCCACCAGAGGGTAACCCAGGACAATAACCAGTCCACCAGAGGGTAACCCAGTCCAGACAACCAGTCCACATCCATTTACCTGGATGAAGCCACATCTGCACAGGGAGAACATGAATCTGCAGTTCTCCAATATTCAGAGGTGATTTTCATAATATTTCTCTTGAAAACACTTCAAATTAAAATGTTTTTGTATCGACTGAAACAAGTTTCTTCCTCTCACTTTCTTAAAACCTTAATTTTATCATAAAACCCAATTCAGTCGTCTGCTGGTTATATAAACTTCAGCACATTTTTCTGACTACAGCATCTATCTGAAGGCTTTTGTTTCATTTTTATATATAACTAATCAATAGGTTGAACAGCTACAGATGATGTAACTCATAACATGATTTAAAGGAAAGAGAATCCATGTGAAAGATAAAGAGTGAATTCATAAACCTGCCTGGCACACAAACGTTGAATATTTGAAAGACATGCATGTGGTTTTAACATATTAGAGCAGCTTCAGTTGAAGCGACGGGTTTGTTTGCCTCCATGTTTCCCCTGAATAACTAGATGTGAAGGAAAACTCGGAGTGTTGCTTACAGGTACACATGACTGCAACGCGCTAAAATTGATAGTTGGGGCGGAACGTAAATAGCATCATAAAATACCAGCGTCAAAATTTATGGCAGGTATAAGAAACGAGGGTGAGAGGGAAGAAGAGTGGAGGAGGAGATTTTTTTTATCTGTGGGAAAAAAGAGGGAGGAGAAACTTTAGCGAGGCTGGAGATTATTTCTGAATCTGCATTTGTTCAGTTCAGGCAACACCAGGAAGTTCTGCCCACAACTCTCTGAAATAATCACTTACTAGATTTATTACACCACCGCAGGCATCATAAGAAATAAGCTACCAGACATCAATGAAAATACACCTGAGAAGCAGAATATATAATATTAACGGAGATCAAACATACCGAAGCAAAGTATTGACTGAAATCTCAGAGACGGAACATAATAAGCAAGCAGAAGATAAGAAGGAGAACAATTATTAGAGATCAGAGCCGAGTCCTTCAGTCATAAAAGAAATAAACTGGGAGAAAGAAAAGCTTTGCTTCAGTCAAAAGTGCCGCTGCGCCGCAATAATGACCGAGTGCAGAAAAACATCCGACATCGATCACTTACAGAGAGCCTCAGAAAGTCCAACATTTCAAAAACAATTAGCAGGTGAGCCTTTTACAGCTCCAGGAAGTTTTTAAAAATATGATATCTGGCTGGCCTTCAAGCGGCCATGTGGGATCAATATGGCTGGAATTAATGGCCGACTTAACAAGGCACTTAAAACCCTCTTAACAGGACAGATAAAAGCCCAGTGAACTTTGAAATGTAATGAACATTTTTTATCCTCACAAAGCTACTGGCTTTATTAGCTGCAACAAATGAAGCCGGCACTTAAATGAGACATCCAAATTGACTTCTAAATAAATGAAGGCAGCTGAAACGCCAGAAGAGGTTTTGGAAAAAGCTCTGAAGGCTAACGGAGATCTGTCTTCCTGCTCTGTTGTTTTGGGTTTTTCTCCTTCAAGCTTTCTGCTAAGACTGATAATCCACGACCATCTGCAGCTGCAGGCTGAGCTGTGACACCTGAAAAATGGAGCCTAATCCATTTTAAACCCTGATCCTGGTGATACAGTCAGGCGCCTTCATGTCTGTGGAGTTTCACTTCAACTTTAAGAATAAATGGTTAAATTAAATGTTTTAACTGTAGGTTGAAAATCATTTTAATCGTTTTGTGTCCATCACAATCTGTCCCCGTTTTCCAACGTGAGTTCATGATTATTTTGGTAAACATCCCATATATAAAGATATTTGAACTCTGAAAGCAACTGAGCTGCAGTTTAGCAGCAATAATTGTGGTTATTTATCCTGTCATAACAGAGTTATATTCTCACCATCTATAATTCTTTTGCTGTAATTTAAATATTTAGCTTGCTAACTAAATGTTTAGTTTCAAACTGTGACATTTATAAATGACTAAATAACAGGGTGAAACTACGACTCTATGCTATTTTATTTTAGTCTCAATAACCCAAATTATTCCTGAACATGTAACTTTACAAAGAGCAAGTAGCTCTGATCTTAAATCAAACGTTGGCTGTCTTAGTAATGGTTTCTGAGAAAAGCAATTTTCACAAAATTATTAACAGTTTTCACCGTGAAGAATTTCCAATCAATGATTGATTAGGTCCCTCATTAATTGGGTTCTCCAGGTACCAGAACCGCAGCGAACCGTGAACATTTTGCCCAGACCCATTTTGAGCCTTAGATTTCTGGAAAGTTTGTATTCTTGACGCTGCGTGGCATGGCAGTTTATTTGTGTTGCACGTTTTCAGCTGCAAGGCGATTCAAAGTGCTTTGCATGATTAGATGGAAATAAAAAACTACAAATAATCTGAAAATATTACTTTGCAGCGGAAAAATAAGGAAAAATGATGACCGGTTGAAAACCCGACACACTTTATGATCCAGTTAATAATCGAGAGCAGCTCTAAATCAGGTTTTTAGCTTTCATTTAAAGAAACTCAGTGTTTCAGCAGTTTTGCAGTTTTCTGGAAATTTGTTAGTAGATCATAAAAACTGAATGAGACTTTAACGGAGCGCTCCAGTTTCCACGGTTCACACTCAGATCAGTGACTGGCAGTAGAGACGATGCTGTTCTCTCAACTTCCTGTCCCCATCCTCACCTCTGCAGAGAAAAAACGGGCACTGTCCCTTTAAGACAGCATTTTAAAGCTATTCACACAAAACATTTTTTGTTTCTTCAAACTAATTTCATCCAACCTTGAATTTGGACATTAGGGATTAAGTCGAATGGCGACCATTCGTATTAACCTTTCTCATTGAAACGTTACAAAATACTTTGACATTTGTGGCCATGGCAACTGAAACTGTAATAAAGTCAAGGGCATATGAAACAGTTGTAAGGCGATCTGTGTAATTTGCTTGTCTTTAAAGATGAGGAGTTTTTTTTCTGTACATAGCAAAAGCCTCTGGTATGTCTGTGTTTTTAGTCATGACTGTGAACTGATGAGCCTATGCATATTAAAAACTCATTTGCACTCAGTTATTATTTCTCTGCAGTGGGAAGGAAAAAGGAAACAGCTGCATGTTGGGAGTTCAAGATAAAAATGGAAAAATTAGTTTTGCTTTTAATCAAACTAAACTTTCTGATCAGACATGAGATGGACAATGTCATTTTAAAAAAAATTATTTTGCATCTGAACAGAAATAACATGTGGAACCGTATTAATTTATCTCTTATTAATCAAAGGAGAAATTAACCTTCTGATAAGTGTTTGACGTGTTTCTGAGGTTTTAAAGTTATCTTTGGTGAAGAGCTCCAAGTCTCTGAGTTTGGAACCACTTTGAAAGATTATTACAGCCAACGGTGAGATGCAAAGTGCAACAGAAGAGAAGATGAGATCCAGAAGATCCCTCCAAGATCAGATCATTCAGAACAGAAAGACCTTCAGGCAGAATTTCCTCTGAAATGTTTGCAACAAACATTAGAATCAGTTGAGAACACCAGATCGGTCTGACAGAATGTTTCTGAACTTTTCATTGAGATTCAGAAACATTTGACTTCAATATTTGTTGCTACTGGTTTTGCAGAATTTAAGAAAAGTCAAGAGTTTCAGCCTGGAGCTTTAAACGTTACTTCAGGAAGACAAACGAAGTTAAATAACGAGCAGCTTGCTGCAGGAGGACCTGCTGATTTCTTGGGTTCTTGGAAGGAGGATTTACAAACTGCTGTGCTGCTGATGTGCTTCAGGCGTTTCGTGCTTCCAGGGCAGGAACCTGCTGGGACCAGCAGGACTCCCACTGGGAACAGATTAAGTGGCAAACGAGGTGGAGTTATCACAGAAATGTGCATACGGCTGATAAAGAACTCATTATTTTGATTTAATTTTTTATTTGTCACATCTATCAAGAGGATTGGTTCTGAAATAAAAACACTGGACCTCTGAGCAGCACCACCCTGTCAGAACCAGTACAGTTACTGTTCGGTTAGCAGACTGAGTTACTGTAGATCATAATGGATAAATATGTCTGTCCATTAAGACATATGGACAGACATATGTCTTAATGGTTCTGCTGTAAATCGTATCAACCAAAAGCGTTCTCTGACCGTATGAAAAAAGTCTAGAAATGTATGAAATTTGGTTTTATCCTTTCCAGATCTGGATAGACAGGCAAGAAAAATTAAAACTGAGTAAAAGTTGAGAAAAATTTAATTTACTTTTTGCACTTCTTTCTGCATGGAGTATGCAGGTTCTCCAGCTTCCTCTACAGTTTAAAACCAGGCTGACTGTCTCTAAATTGACGGTGTGTGTGTGTGTGTGTGTGCGTGCGTGCATGTGTGTGTGTGTGTGTGTTGTTTGTCCTGTGATGGACTGGCAGCCTCTCCTCAATGGATGCATTACATCCTATAATTTCCATTTAGCGTGACATTATTTTGCTAAACCTCATATTTATTTGTGATCTCTCTGGTTTTGAAAATTGTCAAACAATTTTAAAATCAGCTGAACTATGATCCAGACTAAAGTTAATCAGACCTTCTTTTTCATCTTTACATTCAAAATAAACACTAAATAAATCATGCACTTTGCTAGAAAACAGTTTTTTCCCATTAAGGGATGCAGAAGCAACAAACTGATGTAAACTCTATAAGTGCAGAAACCTGAAAAGTTGTGAAACAGTCCTTTACCTCTGCTGCAGCATCAAAACAGACTTCATGTCTGAAGTATTTATTCTGGAGTGGACATGAGATAGGATCCTGTCTCCCATGTCCAAATGTATTAATAAACTACATAAAAACATTTTCTGAATAGCTCTAAGGTGAGATCAGAGCTCTTGGTGAAACTCATTTCTTCCTCTCTGATCGCAGCACCAATGCAGAAAAGTCCAGCAGAGATTTTGAAGTAGAATCTGCTGCCTTCGTTTCTGCAGCACATCTTTTCCAGGAACATCCAAACTTAATGAATTCTCTCTGCTACCTCCATTCCTCCTCGTCCCCTCCATGATTTATCTCGCATCTGCAAACGACAAACGAAGCCTGAACTCTGAAAACCAAACTTTGCACACTCTGACTGATAAAAGTAAGCAAGATGAATACGGGATGGTTCTGATGAGTCATTATAATCTTAAAAAACTTGAAAATCTTTGTTTATCAATTCAGAACACTGAAGCAAAAGATAATCATCCAGGGCAGAAGGCCTCTGACACGGTCCTTTAAAGAGAAATGAGTCAGTCTCATTTCTCAGAGTCAATCCAATTTTGCGGCCGAGAAGAGGAGATTAATCGCCCACCGCATTAATTAACTCACACAGAGAGCACCGACGAGGACCCCAAGAAAACACCATCTGCATAATATTGTTTTGGTTCAGACACACCTAGACCTCTCCATTCACCAGAGTCATCCCAACCTACACGTCTGGATTGTTGATTTTTGACACGGGCAACAAACTTGGTCTGGTAAATTATTCAGAGCTGGAATGGGAGCCCGGCTCCCTCAAGCAGATGGCTTCTTTTGCTGTAATCGGAGTGCTAAACATTGGCGAATGCAAACTTTAATGAGTTCAATGCAAACTTCATCTCTCTCTCTCTCACAGCTGCTGCGCCTCAGAGTCACAGATCAATCTATTATTACAGGTAAAACAACAGGCGAGCGAGAGGGAGGGAACTGTGGTCGTTAGTGGTGACAAATGAAAGGCCTGGGGATGAAGGGGTTATCCATCTGGAGCAGAATATCCTGCATCCTCAGCCGGGAAGGATGAGGCTTCAGCCAAGAGTAAATAGAACACACTCTACCGAGAGTTCCTCTGCAGTTTTAATATCATCAATCAAAGACATATGAATATAAAACCATTTTAAAGAGAGCTCAGTTGATCTTAGTTTAGTGGTGGTAGGCAAAGATATTTCTGCTAACACTAAAGTACAAAAGATAAACCTTAGTTCTGATTGAGCTAAAGCACTAAACCGACACTGTATTTAGTGGAAGCTAATGCTAAATCACTAAAACGCTAACATCAATTCAAATTATCTACAAATAAAAAACTACAACCAAAACGTACATGTTCTGTAACACCCTTAGATATTGTCTTGGTCTCTACTGTCTGTTTTATTTTGTTCCTGTTTCATGTTTGAAATAAAGTTATTGGAGGGAAAAAGAAAGAACATGAAGAGAGGAAACAGAACCGCTGCATAAACAGCCTTAACCCTCTTCAAAATAAGAGCATGAATATAAATGTTTGACTACTTAATGAATTCTCAAAAGTCGATAAACAAAATGCTGTTAATCTGTACTTTGACTCTCATTACAAAGATTTTACACATAAATCTTATAACACAACCCGTTTCAGGTCCGGTAGCTGCTGGCTGGGTTTGGTTCCGACTCCCACCGTCAGCACCGTTTTTATCGTTGAATCTTTTGGGTCTGACCCAAAGCTGACCCAGTTCTTCCTGCTTCTATCCAGAGACACGTTACCCTGGATCCTTTAGGAGGGAAAAGGAACGAGAGGCGACAGAAACGTGGAAACTGCATTTCACTCTGCAGTAGTTTGATCTCATCTCTTCCTCCTCGCCACGTTTAAGAGGGAAATATTTGCAGTGCCTTGATAAAGTGAAGCTTTCCACACTTTGTCACATTAAAACCACAGTCATCCATGTTTTCTTGGCAGTACTTGTATCAACACAGAAAACTTGCAGAAACTGTTTTCCTAAAACCAGACTGTGATCTGGATCACAGGTGATGAAACCACCTGGATAAAGTCCATTTAGTCATTTTAGTCCAGGATTTCTTGGAAAATTTCCACTTTTAATGAATAAATTCTTTGATAGCAGGAATCAAAGCAGCAGAGAGGAAGATGAAGCTTCCAGCTTCCTCACTTCACCTGGAAGAATCTCATCCTCAGGTCTGTAAATTATTGAATATTTCTATAAATACAGAAGCAACATGGATATATTAAGATGACAGGTTTAACTGCTGCTGGAGTTTTTCAACCTTTTCATGCCGTCGTCTACAGCCATGATTTGACTGGAGCTGCTGGAAAAACTTCCCTGATAATCTAACAAACCGCAGAGACAAATATTTGTGCGATGAGTTTTTCTGGATGGCAAATAATTTTGCATAATTTGTTATAATTATGCAGACTATTGATTCTTGGTGGCGCTCTATTCTTCTGCAGCCTTTTGAAAACAAACCGGATCAGAACCGAGTTTATTGGGCGCAGAGCTGTTTGTCTGGACCAGCTGCTGAACCGGGATAACAAGCAGCCTTCATTCACGCTCACACTCAGCAGACCAGCCTGTCAAACACTGCAGCCATTTTCATTTCATGCTGTAAGTTTTACCCATGATGCCAAATGCTCAAGTTTCAGAGAGAAATATATGTAACTCTTACATTTAGTATTTGGTAAGATGGCAGGATGGAGGATCTGAATCCCATCATGGATAAAACTCTCCAACATGTTGTTGTTCTGCTCTGAACCCAAAGGATCTGTAGGTTCTGCTCCCTTCCTGTTCATCAACCTGGACATAAAGGTTTATTAGAATGAACGGAAATTATTGATGCCTTTGATGTTTCCACAAAACTTTCTTTTACATTTTCTCCATGTCAGAAAGTAGCTGGTGTTCAAACTGCAGCCTGAACGACTCGCCTCCCCCAGGCACCTCAGAGCTCACATTATGAACATCTCAAACAGTTTTCATGTGTTCAGACTTTTATTTAAACCATAACTCTGTAAACATGTCCCAATCAGGCTTCCCCAGGGTGCTGGGCTGCTTGATGTTCCTGTTCTGATTTAATTCAGCTCTCTGTTACTCTAACAAAGATGTCCATCACTCTGCAGCAATAAAAAAAGTTTCTGAAGCTCTGGTCCAACATTCATCTTTCCTGAAGCAGCGAGGACGACTAAAAAGAATCACAAATTGACCATATGGATCAGATCAGAGTGATGAAGGCCCTACCTGTTTGATGTCAGGCTTGATGTAACGACTCCACACAATGACTGATGGAGATCTGCAGCCTGTCTTCTCTTCTCAGGGCTGACGGGCCCAAGCAGGATAAAAACCGCCGCTGACATTAGACAGAGAGTTATGTTCCTCAGGGCGGGGGGAGATCAGAGGGAAGGATCACACAGTTTCACACTGCAAGGATCACTTGAAGTGTGTGATTCAAATGAAAGCTAAGAGCCGGATTATCAGGCCCACACAGAGTAAAGGCAGCAGAAACAGACATCTGTCCAATTTAGAGTTAAACAGATCCGACTTCTTAGGACTTCATCCAGTTTCCTGATGCGGAGATGGCGTTCCCGCCAGCCGCAGCGTTCCATCTAATGGGAGCAGAATTTATCAGCGCATGAGGAGACGGAGTGGGAATAAGGCTGTAATTACAGAAACAATGTGAGGTTGATAATGCAGGGTTCAGGTGGAGTGCAGAGATTCATAATTCACATAAACATTGTTCTGACTGACGTCAACTTTTTCACTCATGAGATGTTGGTGCTTAAATATTCAATAAAGTTAATAACGCGATCGTCGTCGTCGCTGATGCATTTCTGGAGCTTCACAGGGGAAAAGAAAGAGATGAGTGCTTCTCTCCGGCTCCTACATCATCTCATCATTTATTTCATCCTTCCATAATGTGCCTCCCTCTGTGGCGTTAGCTGGTTGTTGCCAAGTTGAGGAAGTCTTTACGGTTCACCAAAGTGATGAAGCAGACATGAGGAAGAAGATGCTCTGGTCAAGCGAGACCAAAAGTAAATGATGAATGTGTGGAAGGACGGTGGATTCCCAGATGTTTGGACTTTTCCATCAGCTTTGGCCTCATCACTCGTCTTGTTGTCAGCTGTTCTAAAGCTTGTGTTCAATAATCTGAAAATATGTATGTCAGTCATTAGAGACTAAAAAGAGATGTTTAAAAATACTTATGAGTGTCTCTGATTTGATTTCTTGAAGGTTTAATGAAAGTTTTTAATTCTTTCTTTGATAGCAGAGATTTGGATTTTATTGATGGATATACAATGCAGTGAAAATATTTGAGAAATTGTATTTAGTGTTTATTCATGAGTTTTACAGCAAGAAAAAAAACACATATGTTGTATCTATTAAAGTCACCTGATGTTTGGATGTGCAGCAGCCTGACCTCCACAGAACATTTCTGATTTCTTCTCCTTAAAGTTTCTGAGTTTGCAGCAACATTTTACTGTAAAAAATATTAAGTTTCACCATCTTGACTCAGTTTGAGTTCAAATTTCTTATTAAAAAATGTCAACCCTGTTAGGCTGAAATTAACAGAAGTTATCACCAGAGTTATGAAACATGCCAATAACAGCACACAGGCATGTATTAATTATTAACACTGTGAAGATGAAAAGGGAAAAAGTCACTAAAAACATCTTTAATGACACGTCTGAATATGATGACTGATGATTCAGGCCACAGCAGAAACCTGCAGCGTCTTTGGAGTTCAGTTTTTGAGCCACTTATGCAGGATCAGCATCTGAATGTTTTTGTTCTCTACAGTATAAAAATAGATGCATGCTCACACATCATCTCCTAACATGCAGTACAGCTGCATTTAGCTGCAGCCGTCCGACTCGTAAATAATTCCAAAGGCAGCCGCGAACATCTTGAATCACAAATTAGGAGTTTAAGTTTGCATTCATGATTTATTCATATCAAGAAAAAAAAACATTTCATTTCCACTCATCATTAAGTGTTAAATTACTGTCTCCTAATTAAAGCTTCTAATTATTCATTCATACTTGTTTTTGCAACATTAATTTGACATTGCATTGGGAAGAAGCCTCCCTTTTGTGCATAAAAACAGACGGAAAACAAAATGCAGACTGGAGTCAGCATTAATCAATGAAATAAAGAATTTGATGATTGATGCTGATGAGAAAACTTCCCCCAACTCTCCTCCCTGGTGGAGTTCGTCATTCTGACACGCTGGAGACGTCTTCCTGATCCGGAGCCTCATTCCCAAAATCCCAGTTTCCAAATTGTGTTATTTAAATGTCATCAACACAGCAAGGAGCCGCCATCTGTCATTAAAACACGTACTAATTAAAGCTTTCCTAATTATTCTTTCCATATGGATTTGGCTAACAACGTTAAAACTTCCTCGTTCTATCTAATGATACAATGTGTGTCATTCTGACCCGATCCTCCTTTCTGCTGCAATTAAAAGCTGCGAACGCTGCGAGACACAGCGGGCCTCCATCTCCCATCATCTAAGAGCTTCTTAGTCTCAGATCAGCTCATCAGAGCAGTGCTGACGGATCAAATAAGCTTGAATTTGCTTGAGGTGTGAATCAGGAAAAAAAGTCCTTCGACTGAGGAATACGGTAATAAGACCTCCACTTGAACTAAGCAAGGCTCTTGAAGCCCCCAGGCGAAGGGGAAATCTCATTAGGCACAAATCTTCTCTACGCGGCTGCCCCATCTCAGAGTCGAGGTAAAGGAATCCCAGCAGCCGACTTTAAGGGCAGCGCAGCAGAGGGGGGGCGAATGTTGCAACCTGAAGAAACAAAGACCTCCCACCCACCTCGTCGCCGCGCTGCCACTGAAATAGGCAGCCTAAAAATGCTGCTATGCTGCAAATTTTTCCTCCGTTAGATGAAGCAAAGTGCTCGAACCAGCAACACTTAAGCTTCCCCCGGTGGAGGAACGGCAGCTCCTACAAACGAAGCGCATATAAACAGAAGAGCCACTCACTCGAGATAACAGGACAAAAGTCTTGCAGATAAAAATAGGAAGGTTCACACGAGTCTAGATGCTGTTCAGCTGCTTGTTCCCAGAGAAAGTCAAACGAGATGCTGGTGCAGCGATCTTCAAGGCCGTGTCATCTGGAAATAAAGTTCTTTAACTTTAACTCTCAGACATTCAGCAGCAACTTTTTTGGTCTTCAGTTAGTTTCATGTTTTTGGGTGAAACTTATTTTTGTATCCGTCGCCCATCCAGTCGTCCATCATGCAGGATGGCATGAAAAATCTCACTGCAGTTCAACAGAAACTGAAACAGTTTGAGTCTGGAAATGAGGTGTTGGATTTCCTGCCCATTCCTGGAGTTTGTTTTTGATGCACTGAACTGTGCATGTGGAGGTCATGTGACAGCGTGGTGTCGCCAAGGCCTTGCATGCTGTCGCAGTGCCTGCTTGTTCACCTCTGAACTTTGTAAAGTGATGCGACCTTTCAGTGAAACTGGGAGATTTGGAAGGTGCTGCTTTAGAGCAGGTTGGCCTGCAGGTCGGCCTCAGCCAGGCCTCGTTACGCTGCACTGAGGTTCATGTCAACATGAAAGCCACACCGCTGTCTTGCTAAAGCGCCACTGTGACTCAGCCTTCATGGAGTTCGTCTCTGTCACATTAAAGTCTTAAAATCGCATCATGAACGTGACGACAGTCCGTCTTCTCTGGACGCTGTTGGTGGGACGGTTCTGTCTCTGTCCTCTGCTGTGACAGTTTGGACTCCTGTTGGCTTCCGTCCCGTTGAGATGCTTTTTGTTTTGCAGGAGCTGATCTAGACGGCTCATGACAGGCCGTACTGAGGCGAAATAAAGAAAATGCTGTAAAATGCTGCCTGCCTTTGATTCTCATCTTGTGCATCAAACTAAAATTGAGAGAGAAGAATCGGTCGGTCACATCTACTCTGTGCTTTGTTCCTGTCCTGCAGTCATGTTTTACAGTATGACATTGACGTGGTGAAGTCAATGTTAGACAAAAGGCAACACTGAAGCAAACTGACTACATGTAGTTGTCAGCTGTAGTGCAGGGAGTTCATGTCGTCTCCTGATTGTGAAGTCTGACTGCTGCCCTCTTCCCTGCATGGAAAAGCGTACAAATCATGTTGGTTTGTCTGCTTTTGTCTGGCAGGAAAACTACAGGACAGACTGAAGTTTCCACTTTTCATCCAACACATGGTGACACCCCACCCAGCTTTTCAGAGACCAGAGAACAAAGTTTTATCTGATGTGAAGGGTGAGGCTCACCTGGACAGTTCGAACAACTGAAAGCTGTTTGTCAAAAACTGGATGAAGAAAAACGTGATTGTTGAAACTCACCAGAATGTGAGTTTGATTGTGGCAGAGTTACAGCCGGATGGCTCTGAGGTCACTTCCTGGGCTGCAGTAACCTGCAGCGTTTCTAAGGTTACTGCAGAAATTTCTGGATGAACGTCTAAGCTGTCGCTGCTTCACTCTCAATGTTTCTGTCCTTGCAGCTCGTCTGCAGGAACTGGTACCGACTTCCTGCAGATGGTTCTGGTGGAGTGGAGCATCCAGAGTGCTGCTTCTCAAAACGTTCACTGGAAACCAGAAGTTATTTTCTCCTATTTACATTATTACATTAACACTAATATTAGTGTTAATGTATTTTGAAGTCTGTCGGGTTTTAAAACTTTTATACTTGTAGCATCAACCAGCCAATGAGCTGCTTATTAACAGAATATCAACACAACAGGGCAATGCAGGAAGGACTTCTAACTTCAAAATAAGAGCTTCAAACATAATCTAAGGATTTTGTTAATCACAGAACCTGATTATCATCCTTCCATCCTTTTCCTTTCACTTTCCAACTATGCTCTACTTTGTGTTGGTCCATCACAGAAAATCCCAAAAACATTTTTAAAAAATCACAAACTGAGAAAAATGGAAACAAGTTCAAGGGTCAAGAACAAAACTTACATTTTTTATATGTTGATTTTGTGATTTGACTCACAGCGTTGAGTCTGCGCTCAGATAAAGATGGTTGAGCTGAGTGATTCTGACAAACCTGAGTTTGGTGTTGATACTCCAGTCTGACTATATTTACATGAATCACAGCAGATTGGATAGAAACTGGGACTTTAGATGAAGGTGACCACACTGTGGAGCTTCCCAGCTCCTCCCAGGTGAAGGACAGACTCCGTCAGAGAGAGAGAAGCTCCTTTAATGTCAGGACGATCTGTGCTCATTGTGTCACGCTTTATTTGAATAACAAATCAGTAAATGTCACAGTCTCATCAAATAAAAGCTGCAGAGCGTGTCGCCGCTGCACCGCTACCTGCAGCATGCCTTATTACTTCTGCTCCGAGTCGCTCTGCACTGGAAAAACATTTGATTTCTAATATCCATGGATTGTTTTACAAGCGTTAGTGATTTTTCATTTTCCTGGTGTGCATAAATATTTTAAAAGCCACTGCTTGTAAGTTTTAATCCATCTTTAAATCTCCAATTAGCCTGGTGCACCTGCAGCACGGATCTGCTGGTCTGCAGCCCCCAGGTTATATAAGCCGCCGCTGTCTCTGGGAAGTTTGTGCATCTGGGTAGAGAAGCATTGTCATTTTCATCAGCAATGCTTCAGCTTCCGCGCCTCCCCTCTCTAACCTGATTCAGTCAGTGTGTGACAGCTGAGAGTGAGATGGGAAGAGAAACAGTGGAAGGAGGCAGAGATGTAAAGACGTATCCACACACAAAGCAGAGACAGCCTGTGTCTTTCTGTGCCACGGAGCAACCTGAGAGGTGCCATGTTGGAGGGAGTGGCACAAGAATAAAGAAGCTGCTTATTAAAAAAACGGATTCTTGAGAAAACCTCAAGCTTATCTGGATGCATTCAGCTGCATCTTCGGTCCTGAAGGTTGTTTTACCTGCTTTGTTTCATGAAGCATCCGAGGTGCTGTCGCTGCTCCAAGTATCCGTCTGCATCAGCATCCTGGATGCTGAGGGACAAACAGAAACGCAGAGAGGAGATCTGCAGCTGCAGCTAACCTCGACCTTGTGTGGGTTTGTAGGGGAGGAGTGCATCGCGTGGTGGGACCTCTGAGCCTGGACCTGCTGCACTGCAGCTTGTCATCTAAACATTGATCGAGCCTTTCTTGATTTACAACAATCCAGCTCTGAGGGGTTTGGAAATGGAGCTATATGGCTCACGCTTTGGCTCAGTGCATTGATGAACTTTGAATTTAAATCTGTCAGGACTGTCTGCAGAGTGTGTGGCCTAAACGTTTCCACTCCGGCAGCATGTGAAGATGATCTAGAATATGTGTTTGTGTAAATCAGAGCTGATTATAAGAACTCTCCCATCCTGACCAGCGGTCTCCAGAAGGGCGGGGCTATCGGCCATCTGGCCTGAAGAGCTGTACCTGACTCTGGGTGCCGGGCGCCTGGCAGGGCGGCCAGGACAATCGCTGGCAGTTTGCCACTCATGGAGAGATCCGGCTCTGATTTGGACAGAACCGGTCAGCGCGGAGCCGCCGGCTGGACGCTGACCAGGCAGAGCAAAGGAAGTTCAGACAGGAGCTCTGCATGAGACTCATGTTCATCTTTTGGGTATAAAAAATGTGGCCAAGATGTTTTCCTTAAAATACAGAACAATAACTACTGAGCTAAGACCAGAACCACCTGATTTCTGCCTAATATTCTAATTTTGATTGCAGTTTTTAATATTTTTGGACTGAATGTAAGCAGTCCTCTGGACCGGTCAGAGTTCTTGATAAGTTTCTCGCTCTGCTCAACCCAACAACTGAACTTATTTCTCACATTTTTAAGCAGCTCTTGCAGGTTCTTTTAGGACCTGAACTCCCTGCAGGTCCTTGTCTGCCTCCTGACATCACACACTCTCTGCACCAATCACTGCTCACACCGTGACGATGTGAGTGTCTGTTCTCACCCAGCTCAACCTGTGTGAGAACAACGGAAATAATAACCACTCTTGGAATCCTCTCCATTATATATAATAACTACCTTTGTCTGTCTCTATTTAATGAGTTTTTCACGTGGTTGAGATGATGTGTGTACCTGTGAGGACCGTTCGTCCCTCCTGGATTCAGATAATTAAGACTTTAAACATAATTAAAGCATAACAATTAAAAACCCAAATAATTATTATTCCTGTTTCATACGTACAGACTGTGTTTAAAAACTGACTGTATGGCAGATAAACTGATATATAATAACATTTTTAGTAATTTCATAGAGTGCCAGTCTTTTTATCTCTAATGAAGAGGAGATGAATGAGAATTGAATTTTCTTCATCAGAAATAAAGCTTCCAGTTCTCAGATCTTCAAACTCTTGTTAGTTTTTGTGTCTCTGATTCGATACAAGGAGGAGAAAACTGAAAAGATCCAGTGAGTTTGAGAACAAAGAACCGAGGGCCAGATTAATGAATCAGAAGGCAAAATATTTTCTGTGTATTATTACTGGGAGCTCATTTAATATCAGAGACTCAGGCAGGAATTGCAGGATTACAGTGACATGGCCCTGCCAAGGTTTCTGCTTTTCTGAAAAATCCATCAACGTTTCTTTGATATTAAGATTATTTACAACAATGATTTGTCCCCAAAACAGAACCTTGCAGAAAATATTTACATTTTTTGCATTTCATTCACTTTTTGCACATTAAAGAATATGAACTGTTACCTAAAGTCAAACTTTAGGTTTCTGCCGCAGGCTGAACTTTGTGCGCCACTTTACACAGATTTTCTCTGTTTGTTTTGGAAACTGAACTAAACATAATCCATAAAGTACTGAGATCAAACAACTGATTATCGTTGTATGATCATGATTTCCTTTGTGCGTCGATACATTGCAGCCTTGTGACAGAAACTCAGGTATTTTGATGTCATTTCAGAAGCTTTAAGTGTTTCCACAGTAAAACATTAATTTATAATAATCTTACATGTCAGTGAAAAGACCTTTCGGGCACCACAGACCTCGATTATATGTAATCGTAACACAACAACATAAGCTGGTTTAGAGAGATAAGAAGTATCAATAAATGAATACAGCCCAATCTTATTAAATAGAGATGTACACCAACATATTTCATAAATACAAAGAAGCTCTTACCCTCCACTGTTTCTGAGCTGTTTAAAGCAGGTGGACATTTTTCCAAACACCTTGTGCTAACGCTCCTGTGGGTCCGGCGCCGACAGCCCAACTCTGCTGTCGTCTAATGGGCTCTGATAGCCGGGTGCTAGCTGGAAAAGCCGGGACACGAGGAAGCGGGGCCGATCAAAGCAGCATCCTAGTTATACATGGTAATTCAGCAGCTAATGACAGCGCTGAGGTAAATGTGTTGAGACATCAGCAGATGTGGCAGAGACTGCACCTCCAGATGTCTTCATCTGTCCCTGGTGTGACTTCTCAAGGATGACAACATACACAGATGGGCCTGCCAAAAAGACGGAGGGAGTTTATTTTTCTAAAGTAAGACTTCCTGCTTCCTGCAGCTCATGGAGGCGCGTTGTGGCCTGCCCACATGGCAGAACAGATCCGGTTTCTACGCAAAGGAAGACTTTAATACTGTGTAACAAATATTTTTGTACCTGTATCAGCAGTATGGAAGAACCTGGTCAGGAAAGAACCGAGTCCGGTAACCCAGGAACCAGAGAGCCACCCGGACTGCTGGTGCCCCCCCCCCTCCCTAAACCAGGGGTACAGGCAGCCGCCCCCAGACCCAAACCCGCCCAGAGACGCAGCCCAAAGCCGCCCACACCAACCCGGAGTAGCAGTAGGTCTGACACTGTTTAAAAACTTATCAAGTTGAAAGCATTTCATATCAGCCGATATGGATAATTATTGATTAGTTTTGGTTTTAAATATCTGACAAACTGTCAAGCTGGTGGCGAAACATTTCCTGTTTTATCCAGTTTTCCTTCCACACCGTTATTTTTCATTTTTAAGTAGTTATAAGGCCCGATGGTGAAACCTTAAATCATGCTGCGCATGTTAACTGGCTGTTGCTAGGTAACCAGACAGTGAGTGAGTTAGTTGATGCCACCAACCTGCTTAGCTGGCCATGAGAGGTTGAGCACATAAAGACTTTGTCTCTGCCTACATTTCCCAGAATGCTGTGCAGTTCTGGATCAGAGTTCAGTGAATCTGCAGTATATTGAATATTCCGTCAGGTGCAATATCAAATGTTCACAAAATAATTTATGTTTACAAGTCTCAACTGTTTTCATCCAAATTTCTGTACAGATTGCTTCTAGTCAAAGTGGTTCAAGTTTGGCAAAAACAAACCGTCCTGTTGTCCTGAGACGCTTTGTGTCGCTGCTGGTCCGACACACCTGAACAGAACCTCTGAGTTTCCTCCTCAGCGTGACGTCAAGCTAACCAGCTGCCTGCTGATACCTGCATGTTTCATTCAGATGCAGCTGAAACTCATCCAGATCCAGAAGTTTCAGGAAGTCACCAGTCCAGGACTGAAAGGTAACTAACAAAATGAGAAACGACGCCTAGTGGCCACTGGTGAGATTACAGGTAAAACAAAACTCTTTCTTTATAAAGCTGCTGAATGAAGTCCATGAAATTAAACAGGCAACCTAAACAATTCAGCTTCATCAGATTTATTTATATTACTTATGTTATTCATGTTTGACCAAGTTTAATATTATTTTATATTTCCAGTTATTTCTCCCATCCATCCCTGTGTTATAAAAACTCCATATAATCACTTTTCTGTTTTCAGTGGGTTATTTCTGCTGTTGTTTAATAAAATGCAACAAAATCGAGTCTCTTAACTCAGACCAGCTATCTGGAAACAGAGAGAATCTTTGTCAATAATTCCAGGTCTCTTCTCAGTCAGACAGCGTGGCGCGTTCCCTGCAGCCGGCTGGTGAAGCAGGTAGAACCTGAGCTGTCAGCTGAGGCAGAACTGAAGGCTCTGCAGCCTGCAGGCCGGATCTGTTGCAGCCTCATGTCTTTGTTTCACCTTCCTATCAACAAAGATCATCTTTAAGGGGTGAAGGCTTTATTATGGCAACGCAGCGCAGCCGGACTCTCCAATTAAAATTCATTGTGTTAATTTGCGGCACTAATGTGGCATTATTCACTTCCACCATGCCGCCGTGCTCACTCAACTATTAGTCACACATTGAAATGGGAATTTTGAATGCTGTATGTTGGATTAATTAACATCAGTGTTTTAATGGATTTAATTATAAGTAGCTAGAAAGAAGCAGACAATTAAAGTGGCTCTATTATTCTCTTCTTAGGCTTTGTTGTTATTCTCCAAATCAATTAGGTATACATGAATCAGAACTGGAAGAAACAATTCATCTAATGATTTTGTTCCAGTATCCCTTTTAAGAGAAAACAAACTGACACTATTTAAATGATTTTGTCAACAAATGTAGCAGCTAACTGCTGTGCTGGTAAATTGGATTTTGGTGTCCATTAAATGTCTCATTCCACTCAAGTATCACAAGACATTTTTCTTGCAGAGGCTGCAGAAGTTATGGGAAAAGGTTACATGATAACAGTATACTTTATTGCCATTAACTAATTAGTGATGTCTCATTAGTGTGATTTACTTTGTTTTTCCAGAACCAGATGTCAAGCAGATGAAAATATTCCTGTGAATTAGTGACACAATCAGAGGAAAAACAAAGATGGCTGCACTGTGGTTAGCAGTAACACTGAAGCTCTGATGGTGAAACATGAAGTTTCTACTGAAGTGGCCAAAATGTGCAAACAAAATATCCTACATACTCTAACGATGCCACCCTTAGCTTGAATTGTTAAAACAAGGCAGGTTTTCATGTTTTTAATGCCAAAATCTGACATTGTCACTGATGAGACCCTCTATGAAGCCTCTAAAAAGTTCTGGTTCCATCAATTACTGGTTTAGTGGGATACGTCTAAACCAGTGACCCAGCTCAGCAGGGTCACATGATCTGTTGGTGTATTTGCAGCTTCGTTATAAAGCCCCAGAAGCGACAACAGCTCAACCATGAAGACCACAGAGGCCTGCGAACAAGTCAGGGGCAACGTTGTTTCAAAAATATCTAAATCTCTTATCATCCCCGTGGCGCCATAATCATCAAACACAAAGAACCTGATACCACAACCAGCCTGCCAACAGGGGGCACCAAAGTTCTCAGAGGAAACAAGGAGGACATTAATGAGAGGCAGCACAGAGACGGACGGTAACCCTGAAGGAGCTGCAGAGTTTCTGTCTGTCCAAATGTTCACCTGTTTTTCAGCTCATCAGGAAGGCCAGCTCTGTCCCACGATGACCTTTGACCCAGCGCAGGCATTGAGAGAAAGAAGGACTTCTGATGGACAATGTCTTTGTCTCCCTGCAGGAAGTTGCCCGAGTGACGAACTGCAGCATCCTGGGTGCATCAAGCAGCAGCATCACAGATCCTCCACAACCACCACGGCTCCCAACAGCATCGATCTGATTACACGCCTGCTGATGCTCAGATTATTCTAAATAATCTGTTATTTTTATGCACACACATTATACTGTCACTTTACTGCATACTTGAATTTCCTCGCTGTGGACAATACAGGACTTTGTCTACTTTATTCTAATTTTACCAGGTTGTTTATTCTATATACAGTCAGACATGCCATAAATCTGCTGTTTGCACCCTCCCAAAATCTATATTTGGCCCAAAATGTAAGAATATTTGTTTGGCTTATTGGCAATAAATCTTGAAACACTGGAAAAGTTTATTTGCCTTTAAATGGAGCCATATTTCTAATAAAAATACACTCTAGGGTTTAACAGCAGTTAATTTAACATATATTACCTAAAAAGGTAACAGCTGTCAACACCTTCCAGTCTCTCTAGCTTTCAACTGGCATGTTTCACCTTCCATACACTTAATTGATAGGGATATCACCATCATGAAAACATCATGACCTGTGGAAAAAATGTCCTAAATTGAGGCTTTTCAGAAAAGACGTCGTCTGGAGCTGTAACTCTTCTGAGGGCTGCAGCCATTAACAACAACACACACTTTGCATCCAGCATGATGATGATCCCTGGCAGACAAGAGGAACAGAAACACTTTGTAAACTTCAATCCTGAGCGAGACACGAAGTCATCAAAAGCATGGCATGAGTTATGCTTTTTCTAACGTAGCAGCATTTGTACAAGAAGCAGAAAGTTATTGATCATAATGAATCCCAGTGTGAATCTGACTCGTTAAAACATTTATTGTAATGTTGGGTCATTTTTGCATGCAGCGCAGGAAGTGTGTGGGTTTTTCTGAAAGGCTGAGGAAAGGAGAAAAAAAGCCCTCTGTAGGTTTTGCTTTTGAACACAAAGCGTTTTGGTCTGCATCATGTCGGACGGTGAGTGGGCAACACAAAGTCAGGGGAGAAAAAAGCTGCTTGTCAAGCAAGATCCTGCATTTGTCAAAAAGTTTCCTTGAATTTTTTTCACTTGCTCATTTAGTCAAGTTCTCTCTGAGCCTTTTCCACCACTCCATGTCTCCGTGTTTGATCAGACTTGGTCAATTAACTTGACCGGCCGTCTCGTGTGGCTCTCTCAGTCAAAGTGCTGGAGGCTCTTGAAAAGACCTTTTTCATCTTCACTTTCAGACACGTTCCACTGGTTTACAGATTGTCCAGGATCCAATTTGTGCCTCCGAAATGTCCCTTACAATTCTGCAACAGATCAACGTGTGAGATGGGGAAAAGAACCTGTGGCGTCCTTGAAACAGCTGCAGGAATCACTCTTGTCAATCTGAATTGCTACACTGGGGGAACGGCTTTCACAGAAGGCAGATAACATAAACACCATGGCCAGTAATTGAATCCTCATGCCTCAAACTGAAACTCTGCAGCCAGAGAGCATCAGCTAAACTCTGTCCTACAAATCAAAGCATTTCTGTGTCATTCTTAACTGCTTTGCACTTACTTAATATCGTCCATGTGGTGTTAAAATGACGTTTTTCAGATATCTGCTCTGTGGATTTGCTTCACCTTTCAGCTCAGCCTCTAAGCCTTGCATCAATGCCTTCCTAATAGTGTAGAGAGATTCTCTAACCACATTACTTCCTTCACCATCATTCACATCAAAGTGTCAATCACAGCCGAGGGCAATGAGGTAGTAATACCACAGCAGAAAATCAGAGTGTGGCTGTTTGTGGGAGATATTAGTGCATCACATGGACACACACCAAGCCGTCTGCAACAGCACAAGGCTAAAGCTCATCCTTACAGCCTGTATTACAGGCTTTTATGAAAAATCCAAATGGCTGGATTAGAAGTGCTGAGTCACAAAGAAGAAACATCTTTTCCAAATGTTGTTATGAAGCTCAAACACATTCTGGCAGTAAATACCTTCACCAACTACAGATATGGTCCAGAGTTTCAATTTCACATTTCAGAACAAATTACATGAAGTATAGTCGTAACTAGTAATCTGATAGTGGAAAATAATTCTGGTCATTTTTTATGTAGAAAAGCCAAAAATGTGATAGAATCAAGAAGTAACTGATTCTTTAGGAACACAGGAAGGCATGAATGAGGAAATGGACTGTGGTTTTGTGGGTGAGGCTAAAACTGGGTCCATAAAGTGTTTTACATGATAATCACTGGGATACGTTTGAAAGGCAAAACAACGTTTTAATCTGATGAAACTCAGTAGTGGAATCTATTTTAAAAGAGTAAAACCTCCCAAAATGACCCAACATATTATGAGAGTAGAAATGATCAGGGTTAAAGGTCAGCACACCTTCTTATAGGATAATGTGTAAATCAGTTTGTCTTATGTTGTTCTTAGTTTTTCCATCCATTATCTTCCACTCTCCTCTCTGCAGCCCTTCGGTTCAGCTCCTCCAGGGGAATCCAGGCTAATCACAGGGAAACGTCGTCCCATAAAACCACTGAGTCGCATCAACTGGCTCCTCTCGATGTGGCGGAGCAGCAGCTCTGATGCCAAATGTTCAGGATCTCACTGCTACAAGCTAACAGTCTTGGGATAAAACCTAATTTTGTTGCTATAGTGTTTTTTTTATAGCAACTATTAAAAAACCCTAGAGTTTTCTTTTAATCCAATTCAGATTAATTTTCTAAAACCACTACGGTGATTTCTTGGTTTCTGTTCTGGGATATTTGAGAAACTTTTTGCCCATACTTGCCAAGGCTTGCCAGAATTTGATCAATTTAAAAAGTACAAAGACTAAAAGCAGAAAGAAGCAGATTTATTCTTGTTTGTGCGTCACCTTTATGTAACTCTACCTGCTACAGCTTTTATCGCCTGTCTGCCTCCATCTGACTGCCGGCCAAATGCCATGTTGTAATTTTCCTGAAAGTAAGTCCTATGGCTTTAAGCTGGAGTCGCATGGCTTTTATCTGCCTCTCTGGGCTTTTTGGTAACTGTCATATGATCAGACATGAACTGAAAGGTTATCAGCAAACTGTCAGCATGTGTGAGGAAGTAATTGAACTCAAAGTGCAGCAATGTGGTGGAAAACCTAAACGGTTTGACAAGTTGGCTGAACTCTGCCTGGATGGAGAAAAACTTTCAGGTTTCAGAACTTTGCACCCCAGCAGGGTCCTGGAGGCTACATGGGATCCCAGCCAACCCGTTTCCATGTGTTTGGTTGACTTGGAAAAGGTCAGCCAAGTCGGTCAGGGAGTCCTGTAGGGGTCCTTGGATGGATGGATGGATGGATGGATGGATGGATGGATGATGGATGGATGGATGGATGGATGGATGGATGGATGGATGATGGATGGATGGATGGATGGATGGATGGATGGATGATGGATGGATGGATGGATGGATGATGGATGGATGGATGGATGGATGATGGATGGATGGATGGATGGATGGATGGATGGATGGATGGATGGATGATGGATGGATGGATGGATGGATGGATGGATGGATGGATGGATGGATGGATGGATGGATGGATGGATGGATGGATGGATGGATGGATGGATGGATGGATGATGGATGGATGGATGGATGGATGGATGGATGGATGGATGGATGATGGATGGATGGATGGATGGATGGATGGATGGATGGATGATGGATGGATGGATGGATGATGGATGGATGGATGGATGGATGGATGGATGGATGGATGGATGGATGGATGGATGGATGGATGGATGATGGATGGATGGATGGATGGATGGATGGATGGATGATGGATGGATGGGTGGATGGATGGATGGATGGATGGATGATGGATGGATGGGTGGATGGATGGATGGATGGATGGATGGGTGGATGGATGGATGGGTGGATGGATGGATGGATGGATGATGGATGGATGGGTGGATGGATGGATGGATGGATGGATGGGTGGATGGATGGATGGATGGATGGATGATGGATGGATGGGTGGATGGATGGATGGATGGATGGATGGATGATGGATGGATGGGTGGATGGATGGATGGATGGATGGGTGGATGGATGGATGGGTGGATGGATGGATGGATGGATGGATGATGGATGGATGGGTGGATGGATGGATGGATGGATGGGTGGATGGATGGATGGATGGATGGATGATGGATGGATGGGTGGATGGATGTACTGACTGAATTTCTTCTTCTATTTCCTACATGGAACAGCTGTAAAAAGTCCAGATGTAATTAAAGGTAAAGCTGCAGGTCGGTGCCCGTTGATAAATCTAATTAAAATATTCATGTGAATTTAGTTTAGAGAAATTTGTCCAACAGATTCTTGTAAAACAGCTTCACCCTCTGGCTCCTGTTGTATTACTGCAACAGCTTTAATAAAACTACTAAAACTGTCTTTAAGCCTAAATAGATCCCAGATTCCACAGTTACTAACATTCAGCAGCAGGAAATAATCCTTTTTGCTGCCTGAACAAACCGGTGAGGCTGATTTTCCTCCTCCTGCCTACTTGCTGCAAATTGACGAGGTCGTAAATTGAGTCGACTGCAAAGGAAAGAACACAAAAAGGAAACGGTGCCTGTTGGATTATTGAAAACCAAAGAACGGCAATCAGAGCGGATCTGCTGGCAGGACGTTTACTGGTGTGTGCTTAAATAAAGTCTGCAAATGTGAAGCTTCGTACGTTAGTGTCTGATAATAGAACCTTTAAAAATGTTTAGTTTCAGCCAAGAGACGACAGCAGAGAGTTTAACAGCACGCAAGTACACACCGAGGGAAATAAGGAGTTATTTGTGTGGGAGTCACTGGGGATGTTTGCTGCTATAAAGACAGAGGGACCCGGAGCCTCTCCGCAGCCTGACGGCGAGTAAGCGCTGCTCATCGGAGCGTGACAGCATCCGCCTTCCCGATCACTCCCAGCCACGCACCCGAAGGATCGCTTAGCCCACACAGCGCCGCCGCTCCAACGTGTCTTTTCTGCTCGTTTGCTTAAATCTCTCCTCTCAGCAGGATGTGCTAACTAACAGGTCTGAAAGCACACAGATTAGACTCGGCTCACATTAAAATTGGATGTTCACAACCTGATTTGGAAGCTCGCATTGTAATTGCAGCACGACACGAGAGGAGCGCAGCCAACACACAAGGTGCATGTTAGTGAGCTGAAAGAGATTTAACACAGGAGGCAATGAGAGAAAATCATCATGAAATAAAAACCAGATCCAGTTCAGCTGGTGACATTAATATTTTAAATGTGTAGAATAATGCAGCAGCCACCATGTGAGGCTGAAATTCATTTAAAATAGAAAACATCTACAATGAAACCATTTTTATTAGAGTTGATGCATCCATAACCTGACAAGTACTTAAAATTCACATTTTAAGGTTTTATTATTATTTCTGAAACAAAACATTGAATTAGATTCACATTATGTTTCATGCATTTTTCCCTTTAAATGTAGTAATGCCTTACACATCATTAATAACCTCTGTAGTGATTCCAGAACAATTTGACCTTTTCTCATCTGAAAGAAGTTTGTTTTTAAGTGATTTGAACAGAAGTTATCCACAACCTCTGATGAATATCAGGCTTTGGGTCTATTCAAAGTACAGAAACGGGCTTTGACTGGAATCTTTAAGTAATTCAGCTTATAATTCAAAGACAGAAAATGACTCAGTAATATTTCATAAACACAAAGTTCCTCAAGGTTCATAATTAGGATAATATCATTTTATGTTATTTAGTGTTTTTTTCTTCACATTTTATAAAACACTCTATTCCACATGTTATATGTATTATTTTAATTAAATTGGTTTAGTTGTTGTTTTATTTGCTTTGGTTTCCATTTTCATAACATCTGATTAACATTTTTTGTATTTTGTATAAAAACACTCTTGAAATAAAATCTGATTCATTTGAATTACAGACTCATTGTCCAGAATTAGTTTTTCTATGAAAGAATAATGTTTTCAGTAGAAATTTGGAAAATGGCAACAAAGCAATTAAATATATAAATATTAAAATACTTTATCACAGAGGGTTTAAAGTGTTTTCTAAAATTCTCCTTGAAGTCGGTTAAAGCCGATGATTGATTTGCTCTTTTTCATTTGCGGTGGCAGGTTATTTTCAGCCTCTCTCATTACCTTTGCTGATAGTTTTTTGAGAGAAAATTGATCATCACTGGATCTCATCATGATAATAATCAGGTCACAACTGCAGCCTTCAATTTAGTAGATGGATTTTTGCTGAATTTAACTCCCCAGCATCATATTAAATCAAAAAGATACACGTTTAGCTGAAATAAAGTCTTGCTCTTATAAGGTGAATATCTCATAATTTAGACCTGCTTGTTTTCAGTTTTCGGTCTCCTCTGTGTTCTACGCTGCTTGACTTACGTGTCTGTTCTGAACCTGCCCTCTTCTGCGTCATATTTCATATTTCTTCCTATTCTTGTGTTAATGTGTAATATTAAAGCAGCTGAAACTGCTGCCGGTTTCCTCGGCTGTAATCATTATCTAAGAACTGATTGTTCTCGGTTCTCTGCAGTCTTTTTGTCTGAGCTCATGTTTCTGGATTTCCTGCTGGGAAACACTTCCTGCTCTGCATTTCAAATGATCTCAGGTACCTGCTGGTTTCTACCGGTGTGGCTCCTGAGTGTGACTCTGCATTTGGATCTTCTCCATTTCATAAATGACAACAAAAAGGCTTAAAGTTACACAATGAGCACATTTCACTTCAGCTCCACACGGGGAAACAGTTTCTATCCAGATGAACTCATTAACACAGAGATCTGGCTGACGGGTCCAGGAAGAAAATAAAACATTTCTGTCCTCAGAGGCTCTTCTGGACCTTTCTAAGTCCAGATGGAGACAGTATTCTCCGCTCAGCGCCCGGTTTACCTCTCATCTCTCCTGTAGGAGGCAGGATGGACCCAACTTTCCTCAAACCTCCTCGCTGGACTCATTTGTGTCCAGAAACACAACAAACGGGTCCAGAAACAAAGTGCAGCCATGACAGATTCATCCTGTGAGGCACAGAATTCATGAGAGAAATGATGGATCATAAAAACATCCCTACAAACAAATATTGAATAACTTTGTGCAAATGTAATCAGTTCTTCCAGAGTTCTGCTGCTGTCATGTTTCCACCTCCTGGTTTGGGTCTAAATGATCATTCAGGTTCAATCAGCTGGTTGGTTCAAAAAAATCCATTAACTAAGACTTTTTTTTCCAATTTCCCATCAAACTGACATATTGATTTGTTCTGATTCATTTAACACAGGGCTCTCAAACTCCAGTCTTGGAGGGCCGCAGTCCTGGAACTTTTAGATGTGTCTCTGCTGCAGCACCTGAACAGAATAATCAGGTCATTAAGGTTCTGGAGAACCGATCTACACCAGGAGGAGGTAATGAAGCCGTTTCATTCCTGTGTTTTGTACCTGTGGCTCATCTAAAACCTGCAGGACTGCAGCCCTCCAGGACTGGAGTTTGAGACCCCTGGTTTAGCATGACTAGAAAAAGTCATATAAAGTTCAGACAAAGACGTTATTGATTTCCATAAATAGCCAAATTTACAGTGACTGAACTTATTTTGCTGGTTTTAAAACCTGATTATAGTTTAGGTGTGATATTGGAAATTGGATATTTGCTATTGGATGTGGAAAAACTGATCTTCTATATGCTGCGGCAGTAAAGTCGCCTCAGTGACAGTAAAACTCGTTACAGATGATGACAAAATGACAAACAATCTGTAATAAATGTGCAAAAACAAAAGGAAATAGATGTTTAGGAGGCTCTGCTGTTTAATGGGTGCAGCTTGTAGCAGAGTGAAGATCAGACTGAGCTGATGTTATTACTTATTCAAGCTAAAATAGAAACAGTGCAGCGCTCTATTAAACAGCAAAACTCA
Organism: Xiphophorus maculatus; assembly: GCF_002775205.1. Lineage (NCBI taxonomy): Eukaryota > Metazoa > Chordata > Actinopteri > Cyprinodontiformes > Poeciliidae > Xiphophorus > Xiphophorus maculatus. The sequence goes on along the minus strand of NC_036447.1, from coordinate 1,184,710 downwards.
ATTCAGACATCAACTAGACTCTGACTTTAACACCAAATAAATCTTGATTTTAGCCATGATGTCAAACCAGATTAACTGGTCATCTGCAGTCCCTTTACAAAACCTCAAAATCAGATCCACTCAGGCAGAAAGCTACTTGATGCTGATGAAGTTTCTGCCCTGGCAGTTGCAGGAGCAGCAGCAGCTCAGGAGGCTTTGAACCGGCAGCCTGCAGGTTACAGGACCAGATGGGATGGTAGCCTCACTCTGTCAGGCTGCCCTGGGCAGCTGTGGCTACGATGTAGCTCACTGCCATCAGTGTGTGAATGTGTGTGTGACTGATTGGAGTGTGAAGCGCTTCAGAGTCCTCAGACTTAGTGCTGCACAAGTACCATTAAAACATATTCTGATTCATTGAGCTTCATCAAAATGTGGTCAGATTTAAATCAAACCCAAACCGAATAAAACACAAAGTCAGATTCAGGACTCAGCTGGTTGAACTATCAGAGCAGCTCATTTTACTGGGTCAGTCACTTTGCACCAATCCCTGATCCTCAGCAAGTACAAGGCGACAGTGGAGAGAATACATCAGGCTGAAACGAGCGGACAGCAAACAGAGCCGTGTGTAAAACGCAGCACAAAAATGATTCAAACTTCTAGTTCAAACATTTTACGTTGGAGCAGCCAGACTTCCCTGCAGGGGTTTGGGACCACAGCTGCAGGCAAACACTTAAAACTGCATATTTTAACACTTCAGACACCAAATATACATTAATAATACAGATTCACCACAGACAAAATGTGGCCATTCATATCTGTTTTTAATAATTCTGTTATGGCCGATAACCAGTATTATATATATATATATAAATATATTTTAAAAATGACCACACCTCTGACTAAACCACTGCTTCTCTGCTTCAGTTAGATTCCCCACAATCCTTTGCTGCATGTCACATGACTCGGCTTTCTGAACCTACTAGGGTAAACACCTGCTAGAAATAAATCAACTAAAAAAATTGTGAAAAATTTGATAAATGTGCACAGCTTAATAAAATGACATATAACAAATATTTTTCTAAGGAATATGATCTTTTTATAGTAGCTTCTCAGTGAAACTTTCCTGTTAATACTTGGATTTGTTGTAATGTAAATCAGTTTTATCTCCGTTCAGACAAACTGAACTCAGCCGCTACAGTCAGCTACAGAACGGATTATGATCACTTTTCCCGGAGCGGTGATAAAACTGAACAAAAAACTGGGGTTTGGAGGAAGCGGGCTGTTGCCATGGTTGTGGGGATGCAAATATAGATTCCCTCACCAGAGCAGAGAGACGTGTGAGACTGTGACTGAGGCAGCATATGTGAGTGAGTTCCTCGCACCCCTTCGCAGGCCGTCATGTGACCGACACCTTATTAATCTGTCACAAACTCTTTTGATATTTTGCGTGTTTGTGCATTAGAAATCCAGGCTGCTGCCACTGAGCATCATTTTCTGATATCTCTGCTTCTAATTGCTTCTATCGGACTCCTTCCAGTGCAGGTTGCTGCATGTCTGCAGGAGCTGAAACTTCTCCTGACAGACGATATGTCAGTCCCAATCCTTCTGAGTGACAGGCTGAAGTACTTAATGCCTGACATTTCATAATGTAAATAATGCGGTCCCCTGCATGTCTTACATCCATCTGAGCAATATGCCACAGCTCCCTGGATGAGAGTGCTCTTTACCTGTAACCTTTTTTTCCACGACGCTCCTGCCAGGAACATGAAGGCAGCAGATATTTGTTCCATTAGCCTCGTTTCTCTCTGCCTGTTTCATCAGCAGGAAAAAGACAAAGTTTTGTATTTTTTTGGTTACCATTTCCAGCTTTCATGCTGCTTATTTTAAACTATGAGGAGTAAAAGCAGCACAGGAAGCTGCTGGGCTCCACAAGCCGCGAACATCACTGGACTCAGTGACGCTCGTCTGGTTGCTCTATTCTGCTTTTCTGCCACATTTAATGTAGTGGAGATCCAAGAGTTGCTTTTGTTGGAAATCTGTTTTATTTTTGTTCTGATTAACAGTTTTGGTTGCATTTGCCTGTTTTTTGTCTGATTTAGGCTTTAAAGGAGGTAAATATTTCCATACACTTCCTGGTTAGGATATTCAGGAACAACATAGAACTAGAACTTGTTTTAAAGTAGAATCTGCTGCAGCGATGCCTGATGAAGTCATATTTAGCCCCCAATATGATCACCCTGAAGCTGAAACTGGCAGCCGAACATCTTCCCAGTCCAACCAGTTGACAGTGGATGCTGGGATTAATGCGATGTAATGTACATGAACATCAGGGAGAATTCTTTGGAAACTTTAAGGTCTGTTTTCTCACTAATCTTGTTTGCAGAGTCCCAACATTCAACTGGTCTTTAAATAGTTTTGTAATTCTGTGTTTGACATCATTTAAAAGTTTAGAATCCAAACTTTCCTAATCTGTAAATAACTGAAAACACTTCTGAGAGACCTGGTTCTCATGGCCAGTCACAAATGGCTGAAGAGACAAAAACTGCGTTATTTGGCATCTTGGAGCAGATTTATGTTTGGAGAGTCAAACAACCAGGCAGAACGAACCCAGAAACCTGTTCAGAGCCACGTCTGAGAAAACAGATGCCACTGATGAGTGTATGTAAACTTCTGACCGCCACTGTATAAATAAATAAACCAATTTTATAAGTTCTCACTGCAAAACTGTATGAATCTGTTACCTGACAACACTTCTGCAGTAAATCACACTGTTTTCCATCTTTTCTCTGATTTAAAAAGATTCACCAAACGGCTCAGATCTGACAATTAACGAGTCTTCTTGATTCTAGAAACACATTCTGCAGAACCGGGTCGTAATCTCTGGATGTTTCCCCTCCGTCCTGCGACGCTGCGCTGTCCACCTACACGGCAACACAACGGGTTCATGGCAGATCCTGGATTGTTCCTCTGCACAGTGTCACACTTTACCGACGTCACAGAGAATGCAAGCACCATTAAACAAAAGAAATAAAATTATTAACATGCTCTTTAAATACAACTGCTGTGACTTAGAGCATAAAACTCTGGTTGTAAACACATGACATACCTTGAATAAGCTGTGGAGAGCGAAAAGCAACAGCATTTTAAAACAGCACTCCTAGCCAAACATAAATGAAGATAAAAAAGGCAGAGCAGGGCTGACAGGCCAAATCCTATTAAATTGTCATATTGCTGTGATTTACTGAAAGCAGAATTCTCCATTCAGCAGCTCTGGTGCGTATTTCTGCTCACAATGCTTCTGTTTCTGTCTGTTCACGGTACGCAGCTGATTTCACTCCTGTGGCCAATCTTTCATGAGTCATAATTACATGAGACCAAACAGGCTTGCAGTGACGTGGGTCGGCTCAGAGACGAGAGCTTTATAAACGCTTGGGAGGTTAAATATTAAGAGCATGGCGGCCCTCATCTGCATCGCTCTCACTTCAGCGCCGCGCCGCCTTGTTTATACCAACACGGCTGTTTACCCATTCCAGCTACAGCCGCACACTTCATGTCGGGTCTTTCCTGTTATTTCATCTGTCCAAGTCGAGGAACAACAGCTAATTATTGTTTTGCCAAACAGATCTAACTGTATGGCTGCTTTCAGATTTGTGCACAAGAAAAAATATTGATGGAACTAAAACGAGAAAAATGTGATGTTGACTGTTTGTTTAATCAGTTTCGTTCTGAAGCTACAGCAATTTTATTTTTTAGTTCACAATAAAACCGAAGCAACAAGACGGGCGGATTTCTCCCATTTCACTGCCTCCAAATTCAAAACAATTTAACTAATTAGTTTTTCTACTTCAACTGTTGAAGGTCCTTCAGTAAATTCTGAGTTATTTCATGCTCCACAAAGTCCAACTGTTAGCTAACAAAACAAATTGTTGAATAATTTCCTCATAAAAACATACCTGGAGTGTTGCTTTAACTCATTTAATAATGTTTGACAAATCCTTGGACTTCCTGTTTCAGCCATTCAGAGGCGCCTTCATGCTTTACCTCTTCCTGCAGAGCTCCGCCCCCACAGCGCTCCATCAGACTAGCGGCAGCAGCAATCACCAAACACCTGATGGAGGTGAGTCTGCTGACCTCCTAAGAACGCTGTAGATTACATCATGGAAAAGCATTGCTGTGATGAAGTGCTGAAGGGGGCGTGGCAGAAAGTGTAGGAGGTTCTTAAAGAGACAGTGGCCAATTTTAAGGCATCAGATGCAAAGTCAAATTTCTCTGGAGTTGTGTTTGATATGCAAACAGTTTCATAACAACTGGAGGTAATGTTGTTACTTAATTGTGCTACAAAATGGCCTTATGGGAAATACATAATACCCACATATTGAGATGTTCAGATTTGTTCCTCTGAGGTTTTATGGATTATAAAAGATGTTCCACTTGGTGGAGAATTTGGCCCAGTCCCTTTTTTAACCAATGACAATGTTGGAAAATGTTACAGTAACCTACTCAGATGATCCAATGCTACATTATCTGATTCATCATTACTAATCAAAGACAATTTAAGCCTTGGCATCAAAGTTGATATGAAAATTCAACACAGAATCACAACTCATCCCTGAATGGGATCAATTTATGAAAATCAAAGATTCATAAATCTGCAGGTCAGAATGAATCCAAAGTATTTTTTATTCTGATTGTACACTGTAGTTACATTATTTATAAGTAAATCATTTAAATTTTTAATATTCTGGAATTGTCCTGCGTAACTCAGGGAACAATTTCTACTCAGTTTGTGTAAAGATCTTATTTTATGCCTTCACAGAGTAAAAGAGTTACTTTATTAACCAGCTTTCATTTCACATTCAATCATTCAAATTAGTTATTTAAATGGTACAAATATTATTGCAATCAAATAGTTGAAATTGTTTTTTCTGTCTGTTTATGAACATGCATAGTTTAGCTATTTTTGAAATAAGATTTTTAAGCTTTCATCCTATATATTTTTGTATAATTGATATTTGTTTCTGCATATTTGATATTCTTATTCATATGTTGACTATCTGCTTGGTAGTGGTATACTTTACTCAACAGTCATTCTGTCCAGTCAAATAATGAGAAGACTTTTATTTAAACGATGGACATAAATTCGTCTCACAGTTGGTTTCGTTTCCTCACATTGTTTTTATTCCAGTTCATCTCATTAAGTTGATGCCTTTGGAAGAGAAGGTCATCCTAAAAAGGTTTCAGAGCAGGCAAAACTTTTCCCCTCCTCTCACTTCATTTCTCATCTCTGAAGAGGGAACGAAAATAAAGCACAAAGGCCAGTTTGTACATCTGACCTGCTTTACACAGCAGAGCAGAGAAAAGACTGAAGCTGTGAGGGAAACAGAACAGAAGAGATTTTATATCAGCTTCAGGCGCCTGGCTTCGCTTCGGCCTCGAAACCAGAACCTAACATGACTTTGGTACCATCACTCAACTGCAGATATTTTAATGAGTTAAAAATATTAACACGTTTATATATATATATATAAATGTGTGTGTTTGACTACAATGTGATTAACTACAGAACGCTGAAGAAGACATTTGCTTTAGCTTTTTAAATTGTTTTCCTGCTTTAGAGACTATTCAAAAATATATTTTAAATTACTAATTAATTTTTTTTATCTGTAAATTTCAGAAAAAAGTCTGAAAATATTTTTAACTGTGAATATTTTTAAATAAAAAAATGAGAAGCCGAGCAAAATTCTGATCAATAATTCAAAAATGTTCATCAACTAGAGCTTTTGGTAGGAATCTCTTTCATTTTTCATTTGGATTCCAGCTCTCACAATAGTCCTAAAGGTAGAATTTGACCTCTGACCTACAGACGTGACGTCCAGCGGCCGTCAGAAACTTTGCTGCCTCTGGCTCTGGAGAGGAGAAGCTGCTGCGGATGAAAGCCTCACCTCTCCCACAACCTGCAGTGACCTGAAAATCCCGCCTGCAGCTCCAGCCTCAGTTTTATCCTCACATCAGCCTCAGCTCGGCTCAGCATGCAGGAGTTCAGGGATCAGCTGCTCACAAGCGTCCAGATTTCATCCTGACTAATGATCAGTCAGGCAGCTGATGTCCTCACTAAGACGCGACATTTTAATTCAAGAAGTTGAGTTTCTCCGCTGGACTCACACGCTCTCACGCACACGCACGTCAACCAGAGCAGGTGTGTGACTTACGCTGCTGTTCTGGCCGGACCAGTGCACCATGGCCTGGTTGTGGGATGAGTCCCCGGTCAGGGCGAACGTGGAGCTGTTGAGCTTTAAGTCGTCCTGCCGCGCGCCGGCCGCTCTGCGCTCCTCTCCGCTCCAGCGCGCCGCTCTGCGCCCCGCCGCCGCCGCCGCCGCTCCCTCTGCCGGGGCTGAGCTGACTGCATCCCCGCCACTGTCCCTCCTGAAGCGCCGTGGAGTCGAACCAACACCGTCCCTGTGTTGGGAAACTTTCCCGCTGTCTGTAATCCGCTCCCGCCTCAGCTGCGCCTGCTGCCCCCGGTCCGGAGCGCAACCAGCGGGGCCCGGCTCGCAGGGGACCCTTCCGGTCCGGTCTCCGCTCCCCAAAACTTCCCCCATTACCCCGGCAGCGGGACCACTTGTTTCAACCCTCAGCAGTAATTCCTGCGCGCCGTACCACATATTCCCATCCCGGCATGACCTGCAGGTTATCTCAGCCTCGGCGACGCCGACCAAGCCGCGCAGGAGGAAGAAGAGCCCGAACCGGAGCGCGCCGTGCCACTTTGGGCAGAACCTGACCTCCGTCTCCATCGCTGGGGGAAGAACAGGATGCAGCAGATGCTGGGAGTCTGTCTGCCTCTCCGGGAGGTTCTGAGCTCGATGTGGAAGAGAAACTGCTGCAAGTTGCGGCGTTGGAGCCAAATGCGGTGGAGTCCAAAGTGCGACTGAGCCTAAGTGGTCCAAGTTGAAGGATTTGACGAAATGAAGCCCCGCGCGCAGAGGGAGGAGCTGCATCCACTCTGAGATGGAGAACAATGTTGCTCTGTCTGTCTGTCTGTCTGTCTGTCTGTCTGTCTGTCTGTCTGTCTGTTATTTCCCACCTTATGGTCCAGCTCCATTAAAACTCTCAGATTTTCTCTGCCTCACTTTTCTTCCTTCACATTTTAGGAGAGCTATTTTTGGCAATTGTTCTAATTATTTATTTGTCTCCCCTGTTGCAGCTTTTTAACCTTCCTCCTGAGGAAGTAGATCTCCTCATTTTTACAAATGAAATAATAGAAATATTTAGATTATTAAAAACCTGACTTGGTTATTTATTTCAATATATATTAAAAGATAAAATTATACATACTGATATATTTCTAGTCTTTATTTTCTAGTCTATTTTGTTCACAGTGAATGAAATTTTTAAATTCACTTAATCAGAACATTTTTATTTCACATTAAACTTAATATTTTTAATCAGGAATGTTTCTCATATCTGTTCTATCCTGCAGCACAACATTATGGCTTCAGTTCATATCGACATCCTCCGTCCAGTCAGAAAGTGTCAATAAGACAAGAAGCTGAGTTCTGCATTCAAGCATATTGATGGGAAGTTAAGTGGAAGGAAAAACTCAGGTAAAAACTCAGTTTTACATTATTTCAGTAATCAAAACAGATTTTTTTGGTCATGTTGAGTGTTTGAAGATCGACCAGGCTTGAGATGTAATGTTGTGTTGCAGATTTTATGAAAAAATAAAGAACAAAACTTCCAAAAATACAGGAAGCCAGAGTGGAACAGAAGTGACCCACGAGGAAAAGCTAGAAGGGAGACACAGGAAGACAGCAGAGAAACCGGGGAAGAAACGGAAGGATCCAGCAAGGAGTGACTGAGAAAGACGTGCTAAAGTACTGGGAGGGTTGGGGTTGAATGCTGAACAAAAGAAGTGAGCTGATTGGCTAACTGACTGCAAGTTAGAGAGAGAGAGAGAAAGAGAGAGAGAGAGAGAGAGAGAGAGAGAGAGAGGCAGAACTAACAGGAAGAAGTAAGAGACGCAAAATAATAACACAGAACAACAGATCCTAACATTTTCTTTTTTAATGTAATGGTAAAGTGTCAACTTTTAACCCTCCCCACTTCTGAGCATCTCAGTAAAATCCCTACTGTTAGTTAATGTTGATACTCTTATTTTGAAATGCAACAGGAAGTTCTCTGCTAAGAGTAATGGGTACGCCCCCAGTTTCACTGATTTATTAACAAGTCTCCTGATATCCCGGGTTTGAAGCAAACTGGTGAAATGAAATAAATAAAAGAAAGTTGATGCCAGAGATGGCAGACATATTAAAAAAATAAAGAAAGTTAAATGACAAACGTTCATTTCGTCCAATCAGGTGCGGTCATCCAGAAACGCCTACGATGACGCGCGTGTCCAATCATGTTGGAGTTGATTTGGTTCGTCCAATCAGGTGAGGCGGATCTCCTCTGTGCTGCAGCGATTCAAGCTAAAGGAGCCCAGACCAAACACTGAGCAGTTTGACATATTTTAAATCCAGATTTATGTATCCAATCTATTGGTGTGATGTCATATTTTATTTTATATGACAGTATCTGTAAGCCAAACCATTAAATGTAGGAATAACATAAATAAATTCACTTCAGTTGCTTTTGACGTTATGTATATATAGAAAGATGTACTCATGTATTCTGAGCCTAATGATGAAACTTATCTCTTCATTTTCATGGAAAATGCTACATATTTCTATTACATGCAAGGTAATATTTCATTTCTTTTGCTTGTTTGTAATATTATGCATTTTAAATCCACAGCCTGGCTTTGATCATTTTATGCCCACTTGATCACAACCTCCAGCAGCCAAAGGCCTTTGATCATTCCCACAAATTAATATGTTTCCAATTAAGTGCAACATATTATGCAGTTATTAAAGAGTAATTAGGTGTTTAAGGAGCTTTTCTCTGCCTGGCCTGCAGGATGGTTGGTTTGATGCAGCTGCAGGGCAGCCGGCTGTCACTGCTTCCTGAATTAGGCCAGAAAATGGACATCATGTATTTATCCAGCACAAAAAGCCAGCGGAAACAATGAAAGTTCATCTCTTAGAGACCCTGCAGCTCTGCGTGTCTAATCACCGGAGGTTAGCAGCAAATGTTGATGAGCGTCTGTCGCAAAACGCGACATTCAAACGGCCACAGAGCTGCTGCAGCTGCCTGCTTCCCACCCTGAGCCACGGAGGGAGCCGTCAGGGAGGGAAACGTGATTACCTTCACCGGAGGGAAATCTGCACAGAAACTGCAACAAATTTAAAAACAGTATTTAGCTTTGCTCCATACCATGATGCATACAAATACCTGCCATAACTCTCAGATTAGGTTTACTGGTTAGAAGCTCTTCAGCTGAAATTGTTCATCCCTTCAAGAGTCTGTAGGTCTCAGAACCTGCTTCTTCAACATGTAGCACTTTTATTGTTTTCACAATAAAATACATATCTGATGGTGTGCATTATTATAATGCACACATTGCGTCGACACCATTAAATAAATCCAGCTGCCTTCAGAAATCACCTGATAAGGGAAAATGAAAAATGCCCACCCATTTTCAGATTCCTATTTATTTAACTGTTTTTCAAAAATGTATTTTCCAGTAACTTCCCAAAATGCAATGCTCTGGGTTGCTCTGACACGTAACATAAACAACATTTACTACATGGTAGTTTGTGGTTGTCATGTTAATAAGGAGCATGTTTACCGTAGTTATGAGTTTCTTTTTTTTTGGGGACTTTGTTATAATTGTTTTGGTTAATTTATTAATAACTGATCGATTATTCCTTATAGTTTTGGATGTTGTGCATCCCAGACTCCAACATCTCTCTACTCGGCTTGTAATCGAACAGCCAGGCAGAAATATAGAAGGGGAGGGGAAGAAGGGCAGCACAAGCAAAGGAGGTGGATTAGCTGAGCTAACGAACACCTGGTGGTGTCATCCAGGACGTCACTGTGAAATATCACCTGGATATTGAGCAGTTAGCATGTCGAGACAGTCATGAACAGAAACATAAAGATAAAAAACAACTGAAACAGTTGTTCATACTCCAGTATTTTATCATCTCACTGAGCAGAATCAGAACTACATCAGATCTCTGGGTCCAGATTCCCATCCTGGTGTCAGGTTGAACATCTTAGCTGTACGATACAAATGTACCGACTACTAAAACATCTGCTGATGTAAATATATATGAATGTAAAAGGCATGCTGCATCTCATTTCATCTTGATTCTCGTGCATATTAAGTATGAAACAACCTTTCAGTTCCTCTGTTTTCTTTCAGCTCTGATCACTTGAAGCCGTCGAACCAAAGACGTTAGAGATGAGAAGAGCTTCCTCTCCACATGAGGCATCACAACAAGCAGACACATTTCACTGATTTATGTTGCTGCGATGGACAGAGCTCACATTACCCTCACAGGCTTATTAACCAGAACTGGTGCTTACCGAGGTGTGTGTGTGTGTGTGTGTGTGTGTGTGTGGGTGTGTGTGTGTGTGTGGGTGTGGGTGTGTGTGTGGGGGGGGGGGGTCCTGCGTTAAGTATTTCACACAGAGTCATCTCATGTGCCCGTCTGGACTTGCCATCCATTCACAGGGAATCGATGTTCTGCCGATTGCAAAAATGGATTTCTGAGGATGTTGAAGAAGGCGATATGCAGAAGTGAGCAGAATGATTTGTGTGAATACAGACCAGGAAGCCACGACGCTGCTGTGTGTCAGAAATAAGGCCAGGGAAGCTGCCTCTGGCTTCAAACTCTAAGATAAGCTGCACTGAGAGCCTTTTAGCTTCCTGAAGTCATGATTGGTCTTTATTACACATAGATGCACAGTAAACGTTTGAGTGTTTGGAGTTTTATGCTTTTATGTTTGTTTGTTTTCTCCTCAGGCTTTTTGTCTCAGTAAAGCACAGAAAACTTTAGACTGTCGAGCACCAAGAAGAAAATCTCTGTTTGGATATCATTAGGTTCACATCCAGATCAACTCAAATCAATTCACTTCAGTTTATTGATGTAGCAATAAACTGAACTCTTGGTAAAATGTTGAGGCATTTTACCAAGAACTAAGGCCAACACTGATTCTGATTGGTTCCATCCAGTTTCATCTTACTGACTCTGCAGCATCGATGTTTCCATCCTGCCAGCTTTTCATCTCATACTGCAATCATTGCAATATAGTTACATGACCTTTCACCATGTGTAGTTTCATTTAATTTTCACTTCTCCATCTGGGTAACTTTATGGACACTTTGCATAAACGCCATGAAATACCGTTTTTGTATCATTGACTTTCTGAACCCTGAAATATTTTCATATCCTTATTTGTGAGTCCTTTTTTATAAAAGAGTCTGTAAAATGCAGAAACATAAACATTTTTCCTCTCCATTTTCCAAGTTTCCATACCCAGTCTCTGCTTTTGTTGGTGTTTTCTTTACTGCCAGCCTGAATTTGAGCCAGATAGTTTATTTAGCCAGTCTGTGTTGTTTCAGCGTTTTAACCTGAACATTTCAGCTGCTTCAGTTTGTTTCTGGTCATATTTGTTGTGCTGAGACTGTGGCCAGCAGGCTTAAACGCCTCTGTTAGAATGGGAGCTCCAGAGTAGCTTTGTATTCATCCTGTTGCTTTGGTCAGCAGCAAAATCATCAATTAGTGCCAGTTTCACCTGCAGCAGCAGCAGCAGCAGACTCATCCACCGCAGCACAGGCCACTTTGACTGATGCTTCCTTCCTCTGCTTTACACTTTCTGTCATCTTGATGGAAGGTTTTTGTTTTGAACATTGCTCGTCTATGTTGGGAAAACGTTTATTAGGCATCTGTTTTTTTACAGTGATGGAGTTCATTTATTAATAACAATGGAAGCGTCTAGTTTTAACAAAAGCCAGTTTGATTCGGAAAGCTTTTTCCTGAAGCAAACAAAGTTGAAATCTGTTTTTTGGATTTACCAAAGTTATCTTTGCGTACTGTCAGATGTTTTAGATCATCAACTAATTTGATGACATAAACTTTCAAGTGGAACAAAAAAGTAAAACCAAAATGAATCTGTAAGGAATCATGACGTTTTAATCGTCCTTGCAACATATTGCACATGCCAGTGTTTTAAATTATTCCTCCTAGATGAATCAACTAAACTAGTATGCTAGCATTCACATGCTAAATCAAAGCAATTGGCATTTTTAAAGGAAACATATGATACAGAATCCACTTTTTTAGCCATTAAATACCTTCGGTATTTGTATTTGCCATCTGCTGTTACTGACTGGAGATTTGAGACAACAGAGCACAAAAACAGAAGCACTGATCCAGGGATCCTTTACATGTTTAATGAAACGTAAAGCCTTAATGCCACCAGGAGCCTCTTTGTCTCCATCCAGGAGAGAAACAGCTAAACAACAAGTTCTAGCTGCTGATCTGATGATAGACTTGCATTAGCTTTGGAGAAGCTACTGACTAGCATGCCTATGCTGGTCACTCATTGGACTATCATCTTCCTCTGCTGGCTGTTAGCATGGATAGGTTAGCATTAGCATTGGGTAACCTAGTGTTAGCCTTGGATGGGCTGGCAACTTGTCACCAGAGACTTGTAATTTCTCTTTTACGAAGAAAAATGGTTGGAATACAATATCTGTTAGCATCATGCATTATATGTATTGACTTGTTCTTTAGTCAGAGTTTACTGTAATCCAACCACACCACAGCGTACTGAGGTGAAATTACACTCAGGTGGACTGTAGTCATTAATGTAGACATGACTTTTGAAGGAAATTAGTTTTATTTAGGGGTATCAAGGGCGTCTGAATGCAATAAGAAGGAATGCTTGCTAATGATTACAAGCTTTCTAAAATTTTAATTTGTGTTGATCTATTAGATGAAATCCCTAGAATCTGATCTGGTCAAAATGTGTAAAAATTTGTGAGTGATTTTGAACAGGACTGCATAATGACATCTGGAAAGTCATGGAGGAATAAAAACACCGACGTCAAACAGGGATATTGTGGAAATGACTCATTTTGATTTTCTTCTACTTTAAGCTTAAAAGAAAAGTTACCCCAGACAGAAGAAAGCTCAGCAGTGACATCCACCTTATTTGTATTCATAAACATCAGAGAGCAGCGATGGGGTCAGGAGCAATCAGTTCGCCATGGGCTCATGGAGAGTGGTGCAACGTCTCAGTTAACCATCTCTCCATTTATAACACTGTTTGACATGTTTGTGGCTCTGCCTTTTAATAATTACTAATTCGTTCGGGAAGGAAATATAAAAATCTATATTTAAAAATGTAATTTATGTGACAGGCTGCACACAAAATCAAAGCCAGAAAAAGGCCGGTGGTTAGTCAGGATTCTATTTCCAGTTTCTGAGTTACATCTCAAGCGGTGTCCTAAATTGGCTGAACCAGTGTGTCGCTCTGCTCCATACTGTCATGCAGCCTGAAATACATTAATTGGATAATCCATTTTAAGTTGGAGAAGAAGCCCTAAAGTTATGGCAGCTGGGCGTCTTTGCTATGAACGTGGCTGCTGCTCTGTAATTCTGGAAGTAAAGCCACATGAAATTAATGTTCATAAATCAGTCTCATATCTTCTCAAATTAATATGAACATTTTTCCTTTTCATTAACTGATCTCATCTCACATTAAAATAAAAAATATATTTCCATTGGTGGTGGACTCAGTTCAAATATTTCATCGAGTTAATTGCAGGGTCTGTATGTAATTAAACCCAATTAATAACAATCCTATGGAAAAATAAGCAACATTTTCTATTTAAAAACACCTTTGCTGTTAAATTATTGAATAGGTAGATATATGAGCTCAATAAAGGTGTTTAGTTGTTATTTGGGTATTAAAACACCAATGGCTCATTGTTTCTCTGCCCCCAGTTGTAGTTTTATCTGAAAGTCTGAAATAACAGAATAAAGTGTAAACCCAAAAGTAAGTCAAGGTGAAAGAGCAGAGTAGGCACATCTGACTGGTCTTTGTTCAGCTGAATGAAATTACAATATATAACATTACTGTTTTATGAATGCAGGAAGAGTTTGATACATTAGAATAAAGGAGTTTAGGAAACATGTTGGAAATGATTTGAGATGAAAATGTTTCTGACTGAAAACTCGTTGCCTTTTGTGTTTCACTTGTGGCAGAAATCAGATTTTTTCCTCAAGCCTTACATTTTGAGTTTGATTTTTGATTGTTTTCTTGTTTGACCAGCCTGGTAAAAAAAACTGTCCCCTGGTTTTACGCTTTGCTTCATCGGCTGTTGAGAATCGATGGCTTGCTGAAGGAGTGGAGTCCAATGAAGTTTGAAATTTGATCCATTCGCTAACGTTTGGCCGTGACATATGTAATGTGCCAGTTGGATGAAACCTACCAGGAATAGCGCGTGCTGTCAACAACCCGAGGGGAGTAACGCCACAGCATCTATGCCAGCAGTAAAATATCTTAAATATTCCTCTTGCTCCGACTTTAATCGCTCAATATTTGAAAGTCTGGCCGACAGCGACTGGCTTCGTTCACTTCCTGAACTACAATTCAGGAGCTCCTGCTCTCTGATTGGCCTGCTTGAAATTCAACCTGAGATCTGGAATTCAATGGGAGAAATCCCAGACGGAGAACTGCAGGGAGATGAGAATCGAGCAGAATGGCGTGGGAAGGTATCGGCCAGGCTCGGTATGATTGATCTGAAACGGTTTTTATCTCAATACTCTGAAGGTTCTGGAAGATATTTGTCAGGCTAAATAACATTTTCTTGAACACCTGAAACCAAAGACAATAACTCAAATGTTTCAGATTTTTTCTGATTCTAGGCCGCTGTTCTCATGAAATAGCATTTGCTTTGACTAGACCACTGGTTCCAAAGACATCTGACCTGACCTTGAGATCGATAGTTGAAGCAAATTAAAGTTAGCATTGACGGTCCGTTGGCTTCGTGACATCATATAACCTTGGTGGTATCCTCCTGAGTTTGGAAGCTGGACCTGGACTTTACGTTCTCTTCTCTTTTCCTGCTTACAAACTCTGGTTTTTACTCATTTCCCTCTCATTAGACATTCTTCCTGCTGCCTGCCCAGTTTCCAGAGGCTCATTATGGTCCCAATGCCCTCAGAAATCTGTTTTTATTCCCTTGGAGTTAACATAAAAACTCTAAATTGTTGTTCTCTAATCTACCTAACAGGCCAACGAAGCGACTGCTGTGGCTCGTTGAAGGTCTAATTGTTAAAATTGTTAGAGCACAACAGAGGAATAAGGAAGGATTTCTGTGTCTACTGAAGGAGGCATTTCACCACACAGTGACTTCATTCATACTGTTTGGGAAAAGTGCATATTTCACACACAAAGGCAGCTCTCACTAACTTGCATTCAGATTCTTCTGCTTCCCTGAAATCCCCTCCATTTCAACATCCTGCGCGGCTGGAATGACTCGTCCATAAAATGCTCTAGATTGAACACATAATCAGCTGTGAAACCGAATCCACCTGCTGTGTATTCACCTTTTCTTTCTTTCTGCCACAGATAAGCCATTAGTTTCTATTCATCAGGCTGAAGAATAGAGGCGGACTGGAGTGCAGCTTTCATCAGAGCTTCTCACTAACATTTGGAGTTCTCAAATCAACATCAGGCAAAAAAGAAAACGGGAAAAATAACTTTAAAAAAGATAAAGAAGAAGATCAACTTTAGTCCATGTGAGCGGGGTAAACTAAGCGACTGCTTTAAAAGCTTTTCTACGAAGGCTGAAATATTAATATTTGCTGCTCAGGAACATCACCAGTATTCCCAGAGCGAAGCACCGATAATTATTAATGAATCTCATTTTCTGTCCAGTGTGCTGGATGTTCAGAGCGCCGGTGACCTTCAGAGGCAGCGCGGCGGCGCCGTCTATCCGGAGTCAGTCGACGAGAAACGAACAATCTGCTGGAACTCTCTGGCTGCAGTTTTAGCTCATCGGGCTGATTTGTTTACCTCAGTGGGCGCGCATGACTAATTCATGAACATGTGGAAAACCGTGTCGCTCTGGAAGACGCAGCACATTTCCACGTTTGATCAGCCTCTTTTTATGAATTAGTGCTGCTTCAGGCAAGGCCATTGTTTCAAACATCCACTGAAAGAAAATCTGTGTTGGAGAAAACACGAGGTCCTTGAAGATAAAAACATCTAAATTCCACCTTCCACATTTATTGGCACCACTGGTAGCGATGTGTAAAACAGCCTTAAAATAAATTCACTACAGTGGCACAAAATTACTGAAAAACATTTCAACCTTTAATTTATTCATTTCATGAAAATATCTCAGTTCACCACTTTGTGTTTCCCTGAGGAATAAACATCCTGCTGCCCTACCCTTCAAAATGGGAAACACAAGAGACCATGGCTGGCAAATATAGGAAAGTTACTGACCTAAAATTAACAGAGTATTATTTAAAATCTTTTTTAAAAATCTTCCTTTCATCTCTTTTCACTAACCTGCACAAAAAATGTCCACATAGTGGTTTAAAACGTACAAAATCATTTAAATATCAGAGCTTGGAGATAAATTCAGAAACAGTATCTCATTTAAATACTAGATCGTTGTAACAAGATTTTAAAAAGCGATGAGATTTGTGCCCCAATAAAGCCAAAATATTCCGTTTTTAAAGAGAAGTTGTAAGAGTAAAACAACAACACTTCCATTGTCAGACGTCATCCAGAGGAAACAGCGAGCAGGAGAGTCATAAATCCCTCTGTGACTTTTTAATCTGTCAGAGGAACTTATTTTTACATCTGATTAAAATGAGACTTTCTTGTTATGACTAGAAAAAAAACATATCTTGTTATAACAAGAAGCTTTTTAATTTTAACAAGATGCTTCCTTGTTATGACCAGATAGAGCTCTTGAAATTATTTCCAAGCTTTGGCAGTTAATTCAATATAAAGTTGCTGAACTCAGTTTGTTTTTCCAGTTGCTAAATGTATCAGAAATAATGCAAAAATAAAAATAAGAAAATTTCACATTATAAGAAACAAGAAAACTTTCTTAGAATTGAAACAACAACTCCATGTGTCACATGCAGATACAACAGCAATAACAGAGCAAGCATAAAATACTGCTTACTAATTTTTACAGTAACACCAATAACAAAAAAAAAAAATCACTAAATCTTTCAACTTTTTAAATTTGTTAGAAAAAACTCATTATGGGTCAGTGTAGAAAACGGTCAGAAGTTAAAGTTCGTGCTGTTCTACAACTAAAACCGTAACAAATACGACCAAATTTATGTCAACATTTTTCAGAGTGACTTTATAATTCCTCAGTGAAACATAAACTTTATTTAAGCCGTCTCCAGTATGTGTGGAGCTATTAGCTTTGGAAAACATGTTTGTCAGCTGAGCCCTGGGGTGAACATCTGCTAAAAATAAATGACTCCTGCTTACCTGCTTTCCAACCCACTTCTTAAAGGGCTGTGGTGTTAATTAAAACCACAAGAAAACACTAATTAAACTTTAAATGCTCAGTTTAGTCTTAACGTTTCACAGCGTGGGTCACAAAGCAGTATTTATATTTACTGGAGCACCAAAAAGTTTTAAATGACCACAGAATGAATATTTAATGAGAAAAACATTTTATATTCATTTAGATTTAATGTTTCTCTGTTGGGTTATTAAGTTCTGATTTCCACATTTTGCTTTTTATCGTTTGGCCTCAAAAACTGCCTGCATTGCTTCTATTTTTCCTCCTGAACTGTAAAGTTTGAAATGATGAACTGCTAATGATTTGGGAATTTGTTCTTACAGCAACACTTTAGAGCAGATACTGACCCCTAGTGGTGAAATTGGAGGCAGCAGCCATCCAAAGCCTAGAACAGGATCTTCATAGCAGAATGTGATGAAGAGGAACAGACGCAAGAAATGACGTTTGTGTTTCAGGTTAGAGGAAACAGGTCAGCAGAGTCTCTTAGCGCTTTGGTTTCTGTCTAGTTCAAATAAAATCCTTGTGCTTTTTGTTCAAAAAGTGGGCAGAGGTTCATATTTCTACTTTAATTAAACGGTAAACGTAAACAACTAAATGATAGCTCTGTTTTTATTCTTTATGAATAATTTCATGTTTTCTGCTGATCAGTGTATAGTTTTTCATTTCGTTGAGTTTTCCTGATGGCCGAGCGTCCCACCTGCTAACGCGTCTCCATGCAAATAGCTAGATTTGTAATTGACCTCACATCTGAACGGAGCCTCAGGCCTAAGAAGATAATGATGAGACGAGGCGGCTAATGATGTCTTTAGGTTTCAGCACCCCTCACCACTCCGTCAACTTTGACCCCAGGAAGAGTTTGCTATTGTACGGTTGTGAAAAGTTCAATTAAGCTGTAATTTGAGACGGAGCCTGCAGAATAATTTGAAGGCGGTTGGTGGTCTAACGGTTCAGCCTGAGCATGCCTAATAAGCAGCCCGACTCACTTCCCAGTGTATGACTTATATATGTCGAGTTCAGAAGAAAATACTATTGAACAGTTATTTACCTGCTTTCAGAAACTTTTAGCATTTTAAGGAAAAATAAATGTCCGTCTGAATACTCTAAACGGTTTCTGGTAGCTGAAGAGCTCCAGCAGCTTCTGCCTGATGGCTCAGCCTCCATCTGATGATATATCAGCCATGTTAATGGAAGTCCTGCATATTTAGACACATCTGTTCTCTCAAGGGGCAGAGGCTGTTGGGGATTTTTATTCCAGACGTTTTCTTCAAATTAACTCCAGAAATGGGGAGGATTTACATAAACTGCTCAGATAGTTCTTACCCTTTGAACTTTTTAACATTTGGTACGTTCGGTGAGTTTCACTGGGATTTCATGAGACAGATGAACACAAAACAAAACTTCGACATGAAAACAGAAGAAAAGTGAATCTCAGTGTTTATGTGGAAGACAGGCTGTGTGTAGAACCAGCTGCCAGATGTTCCAGCTGCAGGTCTTCAGGGCTTTAGGAAGGAAGCTAAATGTTGTCATGTATCCTATCATCCAAATATCTTCACAGAGTCATTGCGGACAGTAATGAGCTCCAGCAGCAGTCAGTGTGGCAACGTATCTGAGGAGCCCTCTGACTGAAGACTGCTGCTGTTTGTAATGCTAACAGCTTCAGATCTGGGCAGCAGATGATATTCCACAGCAACATGTTCTGGATGACATCATCAGTTGTTAGCTAGCTCTGCTGATCCGCCTCCTTTGCTTTTGCTGCTCCTCTTTATAACTCTGTCTGGCTGTTTGGTAAGAAAGACGTTGGAGTTCATCATGATGTTTGTTCATTATGATTGATGGAAAAGAGGTTTTGAACTTTTTCCTTCCCGCTCTGCTGTTTATTTTTGTTGTGCGGTTTTGGACTTGAGGTCAAAGTTCAGGGATAATTTGAGCTTTGGGGTGTCAGAGTAAAATGGGTTGAATACAAACACAGAACAATCTAGAGTTTTAAAAATGTTGAAAACTATGCCTCATTTTGTGTTGTTCAGTCTCCATAAAATAAGTTGGTGGTCGTACTGTAAAAAAGAGGAAAAGTTTAACGTGATATGAAACCGTCTGACGGCAGCGTTCATCTACAGATTTATGTTTATGCTGAACATGGATTGGACTGAAATGAGCTGTTTTCTGTCGTGGAGCTCACCTGAAAGCAAGCTGCTGAGAAACGAGCTGACACATCGGATTTTTCCACTGGAGTCAAATAAATATGATTCGTGTTTCTCGGGGAGACGCACAGTAAACTATATCTGGAGCAGCTGTGCGAATAACGCGCTGAGTAATTGAGTCCACTGTGCATATTTATGACTAAATAGACGCCCTGTCTGCCGCTGGATTTATTGGTGAGGGCTGCGGTTCTGGCGGAGGCCTTGCTTTGCAATCTATGGGTTTATAAAAGGCTTTAGCAAACAAAACAGTCAATCTGTCACTCCAATCAGAATCGGATACCAGCAGAGCGGAGCCCGCAGTCAACAGATCATGCTTTTGTAGGCAGGGACTCTAAAAGCCTTTTGCAAGGAAGTAAAAGCCATTAGGCGGCCAGTTAAGAGCGTCAGTGAAGAACGGCCCATTGATAGGAATGCATCAAAACAGACATTCATTTTCATATGTTTTTAATGAGCATGGCTGTGGCCGTATGTCTTGGTTTCCTGGGTGCAGCTGTCCATTCCTGTGAGCCTCATGTTGAACCAGGACACGAAAAAACACAGAAATGAAAAACTGGAAAGTCTTGACCTATTAGGCATCATGACATGAGGGGTCAAAGGTGAGTGCCATGAAAACGCTGCATGTTGGCTCCAACATCACTAAAATAACGATCACTTTAACTCCTGCATGTGTAAATATGGTGTTAAAAGTTTCATTCACTTCAAGCTTATGGCTACATTTCAATAATAGTTATAATAAGGTCATAGTAAGGTCACGGTCTGTCAATTTATTTTGATTGAAAAATACATAAAATATGTTTTGCTTGATATATGTTAGACATTAAAATTATCATGCCTTTGTGTGTTTGTATTTTTATAGTTATAAACAGTTCTGATTAAAATTGATATCTCATATTCTTCCCAACATATCAACCTTTATTCTGAAGTCGTCACAGAGAAGCTGATCACCTTCAGAGCTCCAACATGTTCAACTCTCAGCTTTACATCAGAGGTTTCTTTATTCTGGGACGATGGAGCTACTGGGAGAGTTTTATGGTGCCGTTTGTAAAGTTACACAGTAAAAATTAACAGAAATAATTTGGGTTATTTAGCCTGTCATAAGCAAAAGAAATGGAGATTCATTTTTCAAGTCATATTTTCCCATGTAAGCTAGCAAAATATTTTGCTAGCTTAAATATTTTGCTAGCTCAGAGTTAAATATTTAGCAAATGTGCAAATTTAGTTGCTGATGAGCAGAACTGGACTTTCAAAATAAAAGCTGGGTCTTCAGAACTTCTAAGTAACCCAAATTATTATTAATTCCTGACTGTGTAACTTAGCTTCTGATTTTAAGCTCTGCTTTCTAAGATCCCAGCTTTGCAGCAGGTTTCCACAGTGGTGGCTGTAAAAGCGCCGTCATTCTCTGAGCTCTTTACAGCAAAGTAATTAAAACGGTTGTGTGGCTGTGACACAGTTAAGCAGCGTGGAAATGACACTGGGACAGCTGGGATCATGCGGCCACCCAGTGTTTAACAAACATGCTGCACTGAGATGCAGGGACCAAAACCCTGGAGGCGTCATTAATGCGATGGCATTTACAGCTCCTGGCTCAACGACTGGATCAGAGCAGGAAGTGCAGAATCTGCAGGGGCTTGTTTCTGTCAGGCCTCAAACACAAACAGGCTCCGACTCCACAAAATATACATGTTGATTGGCCAAAGCATTTCTGATCAGGTGTGAGAGACAAAAGCCGATGAGATGGACGACTCCACCCAGGTGAGTCCAAATCCATAACCCAAACGCAGCCATGAATTATTTCTTCCTATTCAATATTTATTTGCATGGAGAAAACAAACAGTCACAGTTACAGATTACAGTTTACTGATGGATATTTAGTTTTTACTTCTGTCTTCCTCTGAAGGGCACAATAATAAATTAAAATCAAATAATAATAATAAACTATTTTAGATCTCTAAACTAAAGGTTGCTGCACAGATGCTGCTCTGCAGACCTCGGCTGTAAAAGCAACTGCTTTGCACTTCTGTTACCTTCAACCAATGACCTTTGACCTCTGAAACAACTATTCACTTAACTCGTCTTTTATTTCCTTTCCTCTGAGTCCTGATGCTCAGTTTGAGCTTCAGGAAGCAGCAGCCTGCGTGTCTGTTATGTTTCATCTACCAACTGCACAGATGTGCCTAATAAAGTGAAATATAGCTACAACCAATTCCAGGATGTTTATGTAAATAACACATCATCATGCTGCAGGGTTATTTGTGGAGTACCACAGGGTCCAGTGCTTGGACCAATTCTCTTTGCTATATCCTGCTTATGCTTCCACTTGGACTACTGAGATGATTTTCCCTGTTATGCTGATGATATGCAGCTATATTTATCCATAAATCCTGTAGATTATAGGCATATATTGAAGATATGAAAACCTGGAGGACGTTTACGTTTGTGCATTTTGCATTGTGACAAGAAGACGACAAGAAGTTGTCATCTTTGGATCAGAGGAAAATAAAACTGATTAGTTAATCACTTAATCTGGATGTGATTGAAATGAGTTCAGGATCTCATTTAAATCCCATAATCAACTAGTTTCTAGGTCTTCCTTCTTTCACCTCCACAATATAAATATGAAACATGAAACATAAATATGAAAGTCTCGGCCATTTGTTTCTTTACTTTCAGGCTGGACTAAGTAAATCTTTCCTTTCAGAAATAAAAAAATAAAACAAGCATTAAAAATCCTTCAGTTGATCCAAAACTCTACAGCAAGAGTTCTGATAAACATGAAAAACCATATTTCTCCATATTCCTTAAATGAAGCTTCCCTTCATTCCAGACGATCCTAACAGAAAACTTCAGTGTCGCTCTGCAGGTTGACTGGTGGTTCTGGAGGTTCTAAAAACAGAACAAGAGGTCCATCTTTTACCCATCAGGTTCCTCTTCTGTTTTCTCCAGTTCTGCTCCAGTTGCAGTTACTGCTGTCTTGAACTTGATCTTCTCTGGTTTTTTTCTCCTTATCTAAGTTACTCCACTCTGGACCTGTCCAGAGTGTGTCCGCCTCTCAGCCAATGACTGCTGGAGACACACCAGGCCTCCTGCAGCCCTGCATCCAAAACTGGGTCTAGTTTCAATTCCATTCACTTTATTTATCAGGGGTCTCAAACTCCAGTCCTGGAGGGCCGCAGTCCTGCAGTTTTTAGATGTGCCACAGGTTCAAAACACTGGAATGAAATGACTTAATGACCTCCTCCTTGTGTAGATCAGTTCTCCAGAGCCTTAATGACCTAATTATTCTGTTCAGGTGGTGCAGCAGAGGCACATTTAAAAGTTGCAGGACTGCAGCCCTCCAGGACTGGAGTTTGAGACTCCTGATTTATATGGACAAGATTCACAACAAATCTTGTCTCAAGGTATTTTACAAAAACGTAATTTCAATCCAATAATACATCCAATTTATTCTAGTTATCAATAAGTGAATTAAACTCATTTTATTATTCAAATTAATCAAAACGTTTCTGTCTAAGGAAACCCAGCAGAACATCGAGTCTTTGACTGCAGCGTTCTCTCCTCCTGGACCAGCAGGGGGCGACAAGCTCTTGCATTGTGTCTTTAACTTTACAGCAATCCCTCATACAGAGCGTGTATGAAGCAACAGTGGAGAGGAAAAACTCCTCTTTAACATGAAGAAACCTCCTACAGAACCAGAACCAGACTCAGAACCGGAACCAGAACCAGCGGGAATCTGCCACGACAGACTGGAGGTTTGAGGAGACGGAGCAGAATGTAGAAGAAGAAACAGAAGAACTGATGTTTTTATGATGTTCATGAAAGTAAAAAGTTAACAGCAAGAGACGGAGAAAGACTCAGCTGATCCCTCCTCCAGGAAGTACCACAGCCAATCAGAACGCCAGACCAGGCGTCGCTTCTATGGAGAGAGAACCGAGTTCTCCTCTCCACTGTCGCCACATGCATGCACAGCACAAGAGGATTGCTGCAACGTTGACAACCTGATGCAATCAACTGTCCACCTCGACCACATGCTCACTCACTGCTGCAGTCTGACTCTGAAACCAACTGATAGAAAACCTGTTAGGTACTGAACTAAACGCGACTCGTTTGCTTTCTGATTGGACGGCATCAGGATGTGATTTGAACACATATTTACAGGTTGAAGTCGGGATGTCAGGTAACTCGTTCTCTTGTGATCCGTTCTGCTAAAGGTCAATATAACGGCACGCTCCTGCTACGAAGCTTTTATTTTGGCAAGCTTCACTGGTTTTCATGTGTTCTCACACACAATATGCTCGTTACATAATCTTCCATAAAACCATTCATTACTCGCTCTGTTAACATGCAACACAACAGCAGACAGTCCTGGCAGCAGTGTTTACCCGACAGAGCAGGATTTATTTATTACATGGTGTTTTTATGGAGGGCCTGACTGGAGCAGACCTCAGTGAGTTGGGATTTCATGATTGTACTTAATCAAATAAAATCAGTGCAGGTCTCCTGGGTGGCTGAGCAGCTTAGTGCAATGTTCTGTCCTTCACTGCTTTCTGCCGCTCACAAGGGCAAACAGTCGAAGTTAAACCGCAGAATGTCAACATTTTACATTTAATTTCTGATGAGCAGCATGAACTCCTGCACATGGTGATTCACATGGTGGAGTAGGTGGAGTACAGTGAGCCACCAACCTGCAGCCAATCAGCCGCTCCTCATCGCACTGTAAGCTCCACCTGGAGCAACGACCAAGAAACACAGGAAGTAAAGGGAAACAATGTGACCAGTAGAAGTGTGTGACAAAGAAATGATTTTTTTCCTCTCCACTGTCTGATTCCCTGGGCTGGACCTCCATCGTCATGACACCATACAAGACATAATTTTTAACGCAGCCACTTTAAATTATTCACCACTGCTGCAATTTTCATGAGTTTGGTGATTACATAGTGAAATGGTGCTGCGGGCCAAACAGAAAGTGTTTCTGCGCAGCATTAGCAGCAGCGGGGCAAAAGCAGAGGAGAACTTCTCACCACGGACAGAAAGAGATTCTAATTCTGCTAACGGCGACTGGAAAAGTCTTCTTCTGCATCTTCTAATGGGGTGCTGACCCCTGGCTGGGCGGTGGAGGAGAAAAAGATTTTTGTGCACTGGGGAGTGTGGGAGAGATGCATGAATAATGGAGATTTGCAGTTGAAGCCATTTCAAACGAGTCCACAAAGGCTCTTCAGTCTGAAGGCTTTGGCAAGGACTTCACTGAGTCTCTGAAGCTTTTTGATAATACAGTGAAGAGCAACACTCAGATTCTACAGGATCAGGAGCTAAAAACCCCAAAATCTAGGAAGAATTTCACAGTTTTAATTACAGCTGAGATCTGATGTGGAGGGAAACACACACTCCGGTCTGAAGACGTGCTATAATCTAGGATTTTGGTATAATTCTGTTCATTAGTACATATAATCCAGGTTTATGTGCAATAGAAACAGTCAGTGATGCATGCATACTGAGGGTTGTGAAGACTTTGATACTTTTGGACCTCTGCTTGTTTCAAAATGAGAAACACTGAAGCTGCACAGTTCTCCTCAGAAAGCTCTTCCAGTGTTTTGGAGTCAGTATCTTACCAGCTTTATAGTGAAATATTTTTACTTCAGTCACTTTAGCTAAGCATGCGTACTGGACCTCAGAACTGAATTAGATACAATTGATCACAACATGCTGATTAAAAAACAAACCAATTAAAATATTGGTTTAATCCTCCTGTACTTCACTGGGTTCAGTTTAGGGCTGAGACTTTGAGCCATTTGTTTCGATATTCATTAATTACATAGATTGTAACAAGGTTCAAATTTTAACACAATTATTCACCTAATTTATCGCAAAAAGTTTCTGTTGGAACCTTTGTATTTTGTTTCTGGTACGGCCGTAAATCTGACGCACAAACACCAGCCATGTTGTTTGCAGTTCCACATAAATGACCAGAAGTTTCTGAACACCTGAAAACTGAATGCGTACAATAATACTTTTCACAAATCTGATTACTGAAGAATCTGAACCAAAGATTAAAAACTAAATATATCTGTCTTGTTGAACTGATATTAAGCTGTTTATGCAATTTTTTTGCAGCTCAAGGTTTTCAATTCAAGGGTTTTTGATTTGAAGATTGCTTATTTTGTTGTTATAAAGTTTTCAATTCCAATGCAATTTATTACGATTAATTGATTACACACCCTGTAATTAACTGGATTAACATTGTTAATCCAATCCTACGTCTACTTTATATTTTACTTGGCTGACTTGTACTCTGTTTTTCATTTGACCATTTTACATCAGAGATAAAAACCTCATGTGATTTTCCTCAAGGCCAATATAATTCAAATAACTCACACAATAAATACGTTCCTGGCTAGATCTGGTCTAGGAATCATTCCTTTTTCCTAAAAATAAATTCATCAAAATGCACGGCTGAATTCAGATTTCTTTTATGAGAACTTAGTTCACTACGTTTCAAAATGACCAGAAATATGACAGCATAAAAAGCATCTTGAAGGAAAGAAGTAAAACACAGACTTGATGTTAAAATAAATGACTTATCTGATGAATCCAGGCTCTGCGTTGCAGAACCAGAACCACCAATAAAACTGAAGATTCCTCAGGACTTCCAGGTCAGTCAAACTGATGGCGTATTTATTCTGCACAAAACAGAATTTAACATTTCAGCAGCACAGAAAACATCCAGCTGACATCATGACAAAAAATAAAGTTAAAAAACATTAAAACGCGGAACAGCGAGAAACGAGCAGGCGGCTGGTTCTCAGGTCCAACAGCAAAATCATTCAACCGAAATTATATCTAAAAACTGGAAGGAACGTCTTACAAACACACCAGCTAACGGAGACCAAACAGTTCCTCATCTTTTAAACGGTATATCAACAGAAACTCACCTTTCTCCATAACAGCCAGGAACGAGCTGGTGAAAGAGGAAGTGACGTCACGGGTCACGACCCCAAAAATAAAACTACACTTTCCCCAAATTATTACAGAAATTTTGTTTAAATAATAACTTCAATTTAAAAATAAAGACAACAAAATTACAAAAATAAAACAATAAAATAAAAATACATTAATAAGATGAACATGTGAGGGTTTGTGGTGGAATGGATGAGTTTTCTTCTTCCATGCTACACTGACAATAGAAATATGTTGATTAATTATGAATTATCTGCTTCATCCAGAATTAAACACTTGTTTTATGTTTTTAGCACACAACAAGGACGACTTCCTAAAGTAAATATATGAAAACTTCATGTTTGGTGTGGAAGACAAAAATGGAACATTTGGTTGAAGTGGAATATTATAAAAAGAGACTTTATCAAGTTTAAGAATCGGGAAAGCATCCTGTAAGATTCCTGCTAGGTTCTGATAAGCTGAGCAGTAAGTTCCAGGAACACAAACTAACTGGGATGTTCAGTTCTGATACTGAGTATTTTGGACCAAAATATGACCAAGAAAGCTTCAGATACTCCAGCTAATCTCTCCTTAACCTCTATGGGAAGCTGCAGAATTTGTAATTTGCTCATGTTGGTCCTCAGACTAGAAAAACATGTTTGAGACAAA
The DNA here is from genome assembly GCF_002775205.1 of Xiphophorus maculatus. Classification (NCBI taxonomy): domain Eukaryota; kingdom Metazoa; phylum Chordata; class Actinopteri; order Cyprinodontiformes; family Poeciliidae; genus Xiphophorus; species Xiphophorus maculatus. Next base: position 1,157,476 of record NC_036447.1, on the reverse strand, counting down.
GCAGCAGGTAGAATTTAAATGAGTGAAAGAGTGTCAGTTGTGCTCTGTTTGGCCTGGAAAGTCCTTAAAACCTCCTGGCTGGAGCCATCCATCTCTGTCTTCAGCCTCAACAGGGGAAAGATAGATGCATTCAATAAATGTGTTCTTGAGGAATGTGCAGGAAATGATTAAGAGTGATAAATGGGGATGCAGGAATTTGGCAGGACAGTGTTTCATGTGACATCCATTATATCATCATCTGGAAAAAAATAAAACTAAACAGTGCTAGATGCCACCAGCCGCAGAAAGATCTGCCTGCCACCGCCGTGTTTGAAGCTGGCAAAGAAGTCCTTTTGATGCCGCTTCCTTTGAAAAACAACTCTGACTATAATAGAAGCTTTATGATTAATGTTTCATCAAATGGAAGACGAGATCTCTTAGCTAATTAGGCAACAAATTGTCACATTCTGAAAAGTCTGAAAGCGCTTTGTGCAAATGTTTTTACCTCGACCTCAACAATTAGTGAGTGAACTACTTATCAGAGAGATTGGATGTAAAATGCAGGCGGCGGCTCCCAGCACCAGGACCTGCTATACGTCGTCTGCAGCTCAGTTTGCTTCTCTCTGCACATAATCAGGTGCTGTGGGGCCAGATCCAAACCCAGCAAACAAACGGACCTTGTTCCCCCCTCTGTTGTTCAAATGGAGCCTTTGTTGTGCAGGATAGATGCCTAGCGGGGCCCGGTTTGTCACACAGTTACTGTGTTCTGCAGATTGACTCTAAAGAGACCAAATGGAGCTGTGGTACCTTCAGACGAATCACAGCACCTGCAGCACAGAGACACCGTCAAAGTCAGGATTGTTCTTAGAAACACGAACCGACTTTCATTGCTTCCTGTTGTCTCCTGTGATTGTTGTGGGTTTTAAGTTTATCAGATGCTGTTTTAGATGCTTTGATTTTTCTGGTGAGCTACATATAAATAATCAGCTCCAGCCTGATCTTTCTGGGCGGGTGACAGGCGTTCAGAAAACATATTCCCTGCTTCAGTCGTTGGGGAAAGGCAATGCTTCCTGGGGGACATATTAATTCTCCAGCCACATAGCTGGGCCTGATTGATTTAAAGTCTATTCTTAGTTGGCATTTGGCTTAGTGCTAAATGATTTTCAGCTCAAACTGTCTCTCTGCTCTTGCCAGCTTTCCTCTCCTCTGTTTTTCTCTCTCTCTCTTTTCCTCATTGGCTTTTTTCCCTCCATCTTTACCATCCTCCTGCACCTCATCCTCTCTGTCCTGCTCCCTAATTAAGTCTCTTTGCCTCTTCCCTGCTCTCCTCCCTCCATCACTCCTAATTCCTGGGTGGAAAAAGCCTGGGCTTGCACTCTGGCTGGCTGAGAACAGCTGCCTCTCCAACTGCTCAAGCATGGACGGAGCTTGTTACAGAGAAAGACAAACTACTTCTTAAGCAGGATGTCACGAGCGCACAACTCTTTCTCAGTGTCTCTTTAGAAGTTCAGAGCAGCAGCAGCTCTGCCAGAGAGCTCCACTTGACTGCCTGAGTTAAGAAGACAAGCAAAGGCCCGCTGTTTGACTTTCTTTACATCAGATCTGTTGGTGCATTTGGGAAAGCTTTGTCTCATACAGCATCACAGGATTTGGGGACTTCCATGACTGGAACAGATAATCTATATGAAGCTGGAGGAGGTTTCCTCTGGCAGGAAGAGCTGCTGCTGACAGAACGACAGAAAAGCATCAGCAAATTCATAAACTCTGTGGAAACGTTTAGTGAAGGCAGGTTTGTGTGTAAAGCACATTTCAGCAACAAGGCAGTTCGACGTGCTTTACATGATAAAACTATAACCAATAAAGATACAAACAAATGCCATCATCAAGTATAATTATCAGGCAAATATATTGATCAATATTCCAGATATTATTAATCAGAAGCAGCTCTTAGCAGTTTATCCTTGATTAAAAGGAATCAGTGTCTCTGCAGTTTTGCAGTTTTCTGGAAGTTTGTTCCAGATTTCTGGATGAGTCACATATTTTCATATTTAGCTTTTGTTGTTTTATTTTAGCTCAGAAAAAATAAAATCAATAGAAAATAGTTCTGGCCAATCATTCACTTGTGTATGTGTCGTGTATAAAACATGTTACATATAAAACATGTCACATATAAAACATGCTACATATAAAACATGCTACAAATAAAACATGCTACATATAAAACATGTTACATATAAAACATGTCACATAGAAAACATGCTACAAATAAAACATGCTACATATAAAACATGTTACATATAAAACATGTCACATATAAAACATGCTACATATTAGTTTTTAACTACAATGTATGGAAGTTATTTCTAAAAAAAATTGATTTTGAAAACATCTTTAAAAAGTGATCATTATTGATTTATAGAATATAGAATAGAATAGAATAGAATAGAATAGAATAGAATAGAATAGAATAGAAGTACTTTATTCATCCCAGCAGGGAAATTACTTCGCAGTTACAGCATAGAGACAAGACACAATAACAACTACCACTGAGTAGTAGTTGTAGATAAAATAAAATAAAAAAAATAATAAATAAATAAATAAAATAAAAATAAAAAAAATGTTGATGGTTTGTCCAGATTATCTCTGATTATGTTATTCAATAAGGACTGAATTAGACTGTTGTGGTATTTTAAGGAGTTTAGACATAATTTTAGCTACAATTCAATAAACTAGAAATGATTTAATTTTCTGTAAAAATCCAGAGTGAATTTCAGCTGCATTCTTCAGCTGAAATGCAAAATGCAAAAAATGATCATGAGCATCAGAAATAAAAGTAAAACTGTCAACTGATCAACTCTAATGGACAGAAATCTATTTTTAAAAAGCTCATCATGATGACATTGAGGCAAAATCCTCTGATTCTGGAAAAGCAAGACAGACCTGGCAGCAACATGACTGCCTACGATCTGATGTATAAATTATTGATGTACTATGAATGGTTTAGGAGTAAAGTAATTTGTTTGCCAACTTTTAAGATTTACATAAACAGAATCACTGTCAGAGTGTGACCGGTTTAAAATGCTTTTCTGAGCTGAAAACGAAAAAATCCCATCACCCATCTACAATTTGAAAGGTGTTTAGCTGCAAGGATGTGGAAGTGTTCAGGCTTCCACCGTCACCAGGTTGTGGAAGCATTAGAAGTTTTTCCTTGTTCATTTCAAAAGGATTTTAAAAGTTACACATATGAAAAGACATGTCCTGGGGTAGCATACAGCTGCAAAGTGGAAGAGTTGAAATTTCACAGAACTTGCAGGAGGAGTGGAGAAAAAAACAAATACAGAGAGAGGATCTGAAGGTCGAACATCTAAAGTCCGAGGTGCACTTAAATGCACCATGAGGTTATGGCTGTGTGGTTGTAAAGAACAGAAGAACTGAGCTGTCTGCACCTGCAGCACGTCTAACCTCTGTGTTTATGGATTATTATTAACCCAAAATGTTTTAGAGCTGGAGAGATCAGAAAGATCTCAGCTGATGGAGCAGAACCGCCTCACCTGGTTCACCTGGTCCACCTGGTTCACCTGGTCCACTGCTGAGGAGGCAGATGATCTTTCAGTCACTGGTGTCTGAGCTGTTTTCCAGCAGAAGGTCATCGATGAAGTGAAAACCAGACCAGGAGGTCAGAGGTCAGTAAACACTGATCAGGAGCCAATCAGTAAAATCCAGAGCTCAGAATCCCTCATTAGAGGCAACGCAGCAACCTGGAGCCGTAAACCAGCAGCAGGTGTGAAACTTCACATTTCTGACTCCACAAATATTTAATTGTGTGCTGGAGAGTCAGCTGTCCAATTTTCATAGTTTTATCCTTTTCATCCTGATTTTAATAGGCTGGTTAAACATAATGATGCAACTCAGGACAGAGTTATTATAACTGCTGACCCTCATGTTTTAATAGAAACTCCATCCATCCATCCATCCATTTTCTGTTCACCCTTGTCCCTAATGGGGTCGGGAGGGTTGCTGGTGCCCATCTCCAGCTACGTTCCGGGCGAGAGGCGGGGTACACCCTGGACAGGTCGCCAGTCTGTCGCAGGGCAACACAGAGACATACAGGACAAACAACCATGCACACACACACTCACACCTAGGGAGAATTTAGAGAAACCAATTAACCTGACAGTCATGTTTTTGGACTGTACCGGAGTACCCGGAGAGAACCCACGCATGCACAGGGAGAACATGCAAACTCCATGCAGAAAGACCCTGGCCGGGAATCGAACCCAGGACCTTCTTGCTGCAGTGCTACCAACTGCGCCACTGTGCAGCCCTAACTCATGGAAACAAAACATTAGTGTGTGTGTGTGTGTGTGTGTGATGGTGTTTTGTGATCAAATGGTTATTAATTAGCAGATTTCACTAAGTAATTAAGACTTCTGAAATTAATGATGAGATTCTAATTACTTCATTTGTTGATTTTTCACACATAAACTCTCCCCAGCTGACTCCCTTTATAAAAGTCCCTGTGGTTCTCCCTGCTGCCTGGCTCAGGTGACCCTGGAGGCAACGTGTGTGTGGACACACTCTCATGCCATCCATCCTTCATGGTGGAAATGTGTGGAGTCTGTGTGTTACATGGCAGCAGGTTACAAAACAAAATGGACTCTGATGATATTTAGCTCTGACTCAGGGTCATGACCAGGTCAAGGGTCAAGGTCACATGAGACATGTGTCCATGTGTCGAGTCGACTCAGGTAGATCAAACTACAGAATGTGATTTGGTTTCAGGGAGGAAACGCGCCGACGGCAGCGGATGGACCTGCCACCGAACCAGAGGCGCCGCATGTGCTGTAAAATATTTCAGCATGATTTTTAATACACAGGCTGTCAGGTGTTCCGGGCTTCAGGATGATCACAATAACAGTAATACTTCTCACAGCATCCATTAGTAATTTATGCGGCTGTCAGTTCTGTCCGGTCCTATGTGGGTCACGTTGAGGCGCTGATTTATAGAAGCTTCCTGCAAAACTTCTTATCTGCCCAGTTTTATTCGTCCATTAGACGCTGTATGGCTGTTATTGATGGCTCTGCTGAGATGCATCATTTATGCCACTGCGTCTGACACGAGTATTCTAGATCAGAATCAGTGCAGCGTTTCTCCATCAACAGCCGGTTCTGTTCCGGCCAGCCTCTGCATGCAGAGGCTCAGCTTCGGTTGGACGGTTTTAGTTGCACTCAGCTGATGTGGCTCACCAACGTGCAAACAGCTGGTGGACAAACTTTAATTCCCAAATGTATCTGCAGCTTTTGGTGCCTGGTGTCCGAAGTATCAAACGCCTCCATGATTAACGGTGAGAACTGTTTTAATTACAGCCAGTCATAAATTGTCTGTTGAATTTCATCTGATAGATGCAGCAGCAGGAAGGATCTGGGTCTGTTCCTGAGTTCAGAGCTGAAGCTTTCTGCACGTAAACTGGCCCAACATCAGGTTCTGTTCAGGTCTGGGTTTGTTTGTCTGTCCTCTGTGTGTCCTCTAAGAACCGGCGTCCTGTGAACAGCTTCTGTGCAGATTGCGACCTTTGACCTGCTGTGATGATAACCATCTCTTACTGAATTCCAGTAAAACTAAGAAAAGTATTTTGGAAGGATTGAGAGAATATGATTATTTGATCTTTGAAAAGAAAACTTTCAAACAACCTTTAAACACTTCAGTGTCATTATTGTGCTAAAGAGACAATATTCTTATATTTTATGCTTTTGCCTTACAGAATGATTATTTAGAGTTGGTATGTAATTTATTAAAGCATTAGTTTCCAACATGCTTATTAATGTATTTCAATTTTAAGTTAGACACCAATGTTCTGACTGTATTACATTTTTTCTGTCTCCCCTGTGGTTCCACTAAATAATGGTATTTATCCTGCTTGTTGTTATGAAACTGGTTACATGGAGGATCAGTTTTCTAAATGTCACACATTTCAGATTTAAAATGAGTAAAAATAATGTAATAAATAAAAGTTTGTGTCTTCCTGTGAAAATTACGTCTCTGTTCCTGGAAAGTCATGCCTCTGCAAAAACTTCAGGCCACGACTGCAGACACAATATACTGAAACCTCTGACCAGGCAGAAAGCTGCCCACACTGCAAAGTGAGCAATGTATACAGTATATAAGTGTTTAGAGGCAGTCAGCTGGTGCATGCAGCTAATTCAGCCACCGCTGGAGAAGCAAGCTGCTGAAGCAAACCACCAGGGCCGTTTGATAATCTCTGTGCAGCTCTCTGCGGAGCCGCTTCCAGGTCTCCACCCTCTCACTCAGCTGGTCAAGGAACTATTAAGTCTCCCGTACCGCAGCATAGTTCCCCCGACAGAAACAACTAATTGTAACGTTTATTCACATCAGCGGATTCGGTCCATGATGGGAGGAGTGTTCCTCAGAGCAGACATGTCAGCACACACAGTCGCACAGATTCAGTCAGAAAAAAGTGAGAAGTTTCTTTGTCTCATGGGGATCAAGACATTGAAGCGTTGAACGGCACAAACCCTCTTTAAGCAAGCAGGTTTACTGAAGCAGAGGAGGCTGCCGAGGCGAGCCGGGAATCTATCAACCTCGTCTTTGTCTCCAGCATCACAAAACAGCAGAATTAAGAGCTCTCAAGGCTGAGCAGGAATGAAAAGGAGTTTTATGAAAAGCAGAGGTTAGAGCAGATTTATCCAAGAGCTCTGAACCTTTCACAGAAACAAACAACCAACCATTTTCTTCTCAACGGAAATCAACAGAATGAATGGATGATGCTTTACAGTTATGCTGCAATATTTCACTTATTGCAGCAGTTAATTACCCAAACTTGCAGCTGGAGAAGAAAGACTCCAGCTGTGATGAGTGTCACCGTTATGTCTCCTTGTGATTCTGTTTACACAACCATTCTAATAAAGGCTGAGATCTGGCTTCAGGGATCCATCCCACTGCCTTCCCCTTTAATAAGACTAGAAGGATGCCAATTAAGGATCCTTTGCTGCACCCTCAACTCCCAGGCCTCCCCATTAAATTGGACGCCTGAGTTGTCGATGTGGACTGCATGTCTACCCGGTGTGGGACTCGTCTTCGGCGAGCCGGGGAGCCAGAGAGCGGCGAGCGGCTTGGAAGGTTAAAGTGAAATGTGTCGTTGATTCATCATCCGCCGTCAGAGTCCGGGGCCTTGAGAGGAATGTGGGATGCAGAGAGAGGAGGTAATGGATCCTTATAAACAGGATTAGGAGGACGCAGACAAAGTGGAAGAGGAAGAGAGGAGGCGGGGGTCATCATCTATCACGGTGGAGATGATTTACGGATGATCTGCGCTTGAATGTCTGAATCTATTAGACTGGCTGTGGTGCTGACTTCACATAGAGATGCACTTTATAAAATAAGAACATAGTTCTTCTTTCAGGTTTTTTTTGTGCTGCTGTGAAGGCAGAAGGAATCCAGCTTGTTAGAGGCTCTGCTGCATAATTCCTCTTTCCACTTACAGAGTTACAGAAACACGATGGCAACAAAGAAACACAGAAAACCACAGAGGGAACAACGGAGAAGTGAGTGGCTGGGAAACAGAAGGATCCGACAAGGAATCAAAGAAACTGACTGACTTCTAACTGCTGGGAGGAGATTAGTGACACGGGAATTTAATCAGGCGTTTATCCTTGGAAGGTTAATGATAGTGATGGTTCTGATTGGTTACAAGGTTTATAATAAATAAGTCACAATTAAGTGCATTTTAACTGAAAAATATATAAGCAAATGTGACAAAATAAGCAACATTTAATTCTATTCCAACCTTCAATGTTGAATCATTGAATAATTAGACATAAGAGCTCAGCAACAAATATATTGTTACTCAGGTTCTCCAACCATCGTATGAGTTCAAGGTGTTTCAGGAACTCCTGATCATTCATGGAGCTTCGATAGAAATGTGGACTGAGGCTCTGATATTAACACAAAGTTTCTTTTTACCTGCGGATCCTCAGTTCCTCCTCCAGCTCCACCAACAGGTACAGAAACAGAACCAAACCCTTTGGGTCGATCCTCTTTAACAACTTTAACAGCATGAACTGGTTACATCACATTTACTGCAGTCCAGAAACATAATTGAATCTTTTATTTCTATCTCTCAGTTTGGGTCTGCAGTTGAGTCAAACACAGACCTAAAAGAAACTTTGTACTTTGATTTTATTTTCAATTAATAAGATTTAAAGCGCAAAAAAGTAAAATATTTGATTGTTGTTGCAATTAAATCAGTTGAAACATAAAGGAAAATAATGATGTATATCTGTATTTGTGTTATAATGGTGAATAATTCACAGTGAGTGTCACAGTTCACCCTGGATGCTCCTGCTTTGTTTTATAGCCAAATGGAGAACTTTAATGATGAAGGATTGATTTTTGATTCAGGTCACAGCAGCGTGTTAAGCTATATTACTCCTGCAGCGGAGCGGTGGCCCCGGCGCAGCGTGGTGAAGGTGACGGTGCTCCGGCGCTGTCCTGAGGCAGCCATGTGCACAACTCGTTTTAATTAGTTTTAACGAGATTTTATCCTGGTCCTGGTTCATGACTCGTGCACCGGCGGTCTCATTCTCAAGGACTTACCGATTTTCTTTACAGGATGACCTCGACCCAGGAAACACTTCAGATGCAATAATCTGTTTTTAAAACTGCTTTGGATCATTTATCTGTCCGTTAACAGGATCGCTCTGAAAAGAGATGAACAGGCTTCAATAGAGAGGTGGAGCTGGGCTTCACTGACAGGAGATTACTGAATGAGGAGGAGGAGGAGGCGCCACCTTGGACAAAGCAAGGATCTTTAAAGACAAGAGAAGAGACAGAACTGAGAGATTCGGTTCAGTTTGTCTATATGAAACCATTTCACAGCAGATCTCACCTCAAGGCTCTTTACAGATCAGAAAATAAACCAAAGCTCCATCTGTACAATGATAATAAAGACATTCAGTTCAAAGGTGCTGCTCAATATTTAAAGGACATAAAAAATGTAAGAAAAGAAAATCAAACACATTAAAAATAGTCAGCCTCTAAATATGTGACAATATTTTCACTCCTTATATTCTTAAACTGAAAAGGAGAAATGGCTGTTAGACATGAGCAGGTCATGAAACACGGTCACCTGTAACCTTAGCTTCTCCTCCAGGAGCGGCTGGTCAACTGCTGGTCAACTGCTGGTCAACTGCTGGTCAACTGCTGGTCAGCGGCTGGTCAACTGCTGGTCAACTGCTGGTCAGCGGCTGCAGCGGCTGGTCAGTGGCTGGTCAACGGCTGGTCAACGGCTGGTCAACGGCTGCAGCAGCTCAGAGAGGCGGGCAGGGAGAAAACTAATAAAGAAACTCTAAACAGCATCATGAAATGAGCAGGTAGTCTGTGGAGTGAAGTAAAAATGGGATTAATGTCCTCAGTTAAAAAACAGACTGCAGAGTTTTGCACAACAATCTTCAGAAACCTGAAAGACTCGACACCAACCAACAAATAAAACATCACAGAAATCTAGATCAGATGTTCCTGTTTCAAAACGTTGTCTCAGTGAAATGGTTTGTGTTTCAGCTAAATGCCTCAAATGAAAACCAAACACATTTAAAGAGGAGCAGCAAAAGCAAATGAGCTGGATTAGCAGAGCTTGTTACAACCCGATGATGTCATCCAGGATGTGAGTGTGGAATATCATCTCTGCTGCCTGGAGAGCGCCAGCGTTAGCATGAGACCGTCACATAGCAACAGGCAGATTCACTCACAGTGAATCTGAATGAAAGGATGAAACTGTAAAACTGTTATTGACAGAAGGCCGCTCCGATGTGGGCGGCTCAGAAAACCTCAGAGGTCAACGTCAGAGTCCAACGCAAAAAACAAAGAACCTTGTAGGCATTAATGTGACACATGTGAGAGGAGAAAATGCAAACAGGACAAAAGTTCTGATTAACTTTTGATTTAACTCAGTTCAAAGGAACTGATTAAATCTATGAAAACATGTAAACTTCAAACCCAGAACGAAGCTAAAATTTGTCCATAACCATCATCATGTTAATTACCATGGACAGTAGATAACGACGGGTGAAGGTTCACACTGACGGATCGTTGTTGAGAATCAGATCTTCATCATTCCCTCCGTGCCTCCTGCTCTTCCTCGCTGCTTCCTGTTTGTCTTTGGGCTGTAATCCAGGCGTGGCCGGCCGTCCGGCTGCTCTGATCATCGATTCTCCACTCCTCTGCCTCGGCTGCGTTCAGCAGCAAATCTACACTGATCTACTCTCCAGGCACTTCCAGTTCATCAGTCACCAGGTGTTGCTCTGCTGATTGTTGAAATAACTGTGTTCTGGACTCTGATCGGGTTTTCTGTTCTGCTCCAGAGCTCCCACATCTCTCCAGCTTCGCTGCGGCCTTCCCCACTCGGGTTCAGAGAGACTCCAGCTCAGCTCACAGGGATTCAGTCTGTCCTGGAGGTTTGGGTCATCAGCCTGCTGAGCTGCTGCCTCAACGTTTCTACAGTCACTTTAAGCATTTTTAAGTTTTATCTACTTATGTAGATAATAAATATAGATGCTGCTCTAAATAAAACAGAAGTGAGACTGGAAGGTTGTAAAAATTCCCCTTTAATTCAGATCTTATATAGCATTCATACACTGAAATATTTTCACGTTCTCAGTTTTAAACCACAAACTTTCACATTTATTTTAAATTTAGATTTTGTTTTTATCTGCCAGACCAACATAAAATACTGTATAATTGGGAGGTGGAAGGGAAATTACATTTCCACATTTTATTTTGTAAGTAAAGCTTTGAAAACTGAGGGATTCATTCATATTCAGCCTCCATGACTCAACATCACCTTTTCCTGCAGACACAGCTGCAGCTGTTTGGGGGCAAAATCTACTGACTTTGTACGTCAGCAAACTGGAAATTTCCCTGCTCTTCTTTGGGGAGCGTGTTAGTTCAGCAGTTCGTTTTAGTCCATCTCCAGTCCGTTAAGGGTTTGGTTAGTTTGACTAACTAACCAAAGTGAGAAAGTGTTGGGATCTGGGGAAGGCTGGCTGGGGTTCTTTCCCACTTTTTCCACCAGGGGGCTTCCTGGAGGTTCCTGGAGGGGCGTGGTTTCGCGGCTGCACACCTGACACATATCTGACTCATTTGGAGGAGTATATCTGGATGGAGCTGCCGACACTCCAGTGCCAGAGTGTTAGCCAGTTATGGTATCTGTTGTTACTAGCCATCCTCTGACCAACCTGTTTCTTGAAGTAACTAATTTCGTGTAACCTCTTCCCAGGTTGCCCCTCCGTGACGCTTTGGCCGCCTGACCCGAGTTACTGGCTGGAAGGTTTTTCCACCCTGGATTCCTGTTCTTCCGCTTACCAGCCCACCCCCCTTCCCTGAGCCCCGGCCTGGCAGGCCCACCAGTCCCAGATCTCCAGCCGAGCTTTCCCCTGTAAATCCTCAAGTAAGACCATAGCCGGGTTAGGGACTGAGGGCTCCCACGCCCCTGTACTCACCCTATTCTGTTCTCACTAGATCCCAGAGATCCAGCCCCTGCCAGAGAGAATAAGAGAGAGACCTCTCACCTTCACCTGTACATATCTGCACGTTGTTTTTCTAATAAATTTCCCTACCTGATCTGCCTCCGGAGTGTGTTCTGCACATGTGGGTTCAGAGAATTGATCACACCATGACAGAACACTCTGGCCACCAACAAACCCCAGCAGACACACTTCGGAGAGCTTTGCAAGAACAGAGCTCTCTAATTCAAAATCACGATGCAGCTTTGCAGGAGCTAAATAGACGTCAGATCGAGGCCAACACCCGCCTGGAAGAAATAGCAGAGTTTCTACAGCCTTCCCGCCCGCAGAATTCCGACCCAAGCCCTGCGCCGGCACCCAGTCCCAGTGCCAGCGCCGAAGGAGTACTCCGTCCCTCGTTTTCCGAATGTCGGCCACCCAACCCGGAAAGATTCTCCGGTGACGTGAGTAAATGCAGAGGTTTCCTGTTCCAATGCATGGTTCTATTTAATCACTCACCACACTGGTTTCCCCATGACGACGCCAAGATTTCATTTATCATTTCCCATTTATCTGGCAAGGCTTTGGGTTGGGCAGAATCTCGATTTTCGGCCTCTACAGTTTATGGCTGAACGTTTGACGAGTTTTTGAGGGAGTTCAAGCAAACATTTAACATCGATCCAGACAGAAGTTCAGATGCTCGGGAACTACTGGAAATGAGGCAGGGTCATCAATCCGTGGCTGACTTTGCCATTGAGTTCCGTATCAAAGCGGCTGCATCTGGATGGAACTCTCCAGCCCTTAGAAGTGCATTTTATAACGCCCTGAACAACAAGATCAAGGATTTACTCGCTACGTTGGATGAGCCTAAGGCTCTGGAGGATTTAATTAGTTTGGCCATCCGTTTAGATAACAGAACTCGCACCCGAGCTAGGAATAAAAGAGATCCACCTGCCTGTTGGTCCGTGGGGGGGGGGGCGAGCCCGGTCAATTGTCAGTCCCAGTTTCTCCAGCTATTGCCGAGCCCGAACCCATGCAGATTGGGAATACTCGTCTCACTCCTGAAGAAAGACAGAGACGAATCAGAGCCAAACTCTGTCTTTACTGCGGCACAGCTGGTCACTTCATTTCCGCATGTCCAGCAAAAGCCAGGGTCCGCCAGTAGACACGAGGAGGCTGGCAGACCATCAAGTTAAAGCAGATTCTCCTCGCTTACTGTTACCAGTCTCTCTTTTCGTTCGGGATCGGTCCATAGCTGTGTCAGCCTTGGTCGATTCTGGTTGTGAGCGGAATTTAATCGACTCAAGTTTCGTTCACCAAATGGCTATCGACACCGTTCCATTAAAGAACCCGCTGAAAGTTTCGGCTCTGGACGGTAAAGCCCTACATTCAATAACCCACCAAACCGTTCCAGTAAATCTACTCACCTCTGGTAACCATCATGAAATAATTTCTTTCTTTGTTTTTCCTGCAGCCAGTTCAGCAATCATTCTGGGATTTGATTGGCTAGAACATCATAATCCCCACATCGACTGGTCTGAGCGGCACATTGTTTCCTGGTCCGTTAACTGTCACGCCTCTTGTCTCCGTTCAGCCGTCCCGCCAGGTCCGCCACCGGCAAATCTTCATGAAGCTGACCCCCCAGATCTCTCAGCAGTTCCGGTGGAGTACCATGAATTAGCCGCCGTCTTCAGTAAGGTAAAAGCACTTTCACTCCCACCACATCGACCGTACGATTGTGCTATAGACCTTTTACCTGGAGCCCCTCTACCTAATAGCCGCCTGTATAACATCTCTAAAACCGAGAGGGAGACGATGGAGAAGTATATCAAGGAATCCCTTGATGCGGGAATTATTCGCACCTCCTCCTCTCCGGTAGGCGCAGGATTTTTCTTTGTTGCAAAGAAGGACGGAACCCTCAGACCGTGCATTGATTATCGTGGTTTAAACCAGATAATGGTGAAAAATAAGTATCCCTTGCCCCTTCTCTCATCTGCTTTCGAACCTGTACAGGGAGCCACCATCTTTTCCAAGTTGGATCTGAGAAATGCGTACCATCTCCTTCGCATAAGGGATGGGGATGAGTGGAAGACGGCATTCAAGACCCCGCTAGGTCATTTCGAGTACCTCGTCATGCCTTTTGGATTATGTAATGCACCGGCCTGTTTTCAAGCTTTGATTAATGACGTCCTGAGGGATTATTTGAACATTTTCATTTTTGTCTACCTTGATGACATTTTGATTTATTCTAAGAGTCTGCCAGAACATCAGAGACACGTCCGGCTTGTTCTCCAACGGCTGCTGGAGAACAGATTGTTTGTCAAGGCTGAGAAATGTGAATTTCACCAGCCCTCTGTTACTTTCCTTGGACATGTTCTAGAGGCTGGACAGGTGAGGCCTTCGGAAGATAAGATTAAAGCTGTTTTGGAATGGCCAATTCCTGAAACTAGGAAACAGCTTCAGAGGTTTCTCGGTTTTGCTAATTTTTATCGACGTTTCATAAGAGACTACAGTCAAACTGCTCTGCCATTGACCGCCCTGACCTCTGTGAAAACCACCTTTTCCTGGACTCCCGAAGCAGATGCTGCATTCCTACGGTTAAAATCCCTGTTTTCTAATGCACCCATTCTCATCCAAGCAGACCCGACTAAGCAGTTCGTTCTAGAGGTTGATGCCTCGGACTCTGGTGTTGGAGCAGTCCTCTCACAGTTCTCAGACTCTGATCACAAGACTCACCCCTGTGCATTCTATTCCCGCAGACTGTCTCCGGCTGAGAGGAATTATGACGTGGGGGACCGAGAACTCCTCGCCATTAAGATGGCTCTGGAGGAATGGAGACATTGGTTGGAGGGCGCCCAACACCCTGTCCTAGTTTGGACGGATCATAAGAATCTCTCTTATCTGAAGACAGCCAAAAGACTCAACCCCCGACAGTCACGCTGGTCCTTATTTTTCTCCCGGTTTAACCTTTCCATTTCATACCGCCCTGGTTCTAGGAATATCAAGCCAGATGCCTTGTCCCGGCTTTACTCCCCTGACGACTCTGATAGATCACCGGTCTCCATTCTGCCCCCCAGTTGTTCCATAGCCTCAGTCACCTGGGAGATGGAGGATCTAATTAAACAAGCCCAGTTATCTGAACCGGATCCTGGAACCGGGCCTCCCAATAAGATTTTTGTTCCCACTGCGGTCAGATCCAGACTCATCAGTTGGATGCACTCCACTAAATTCTCTGCTCACCCTGGAGTAAGTAGAACTATTTCACTCATTTCCCGTCGTTTCTGGTGGCCGTCCAGTTATAAGGACATTAAGGAGTATGTTTTGGCCTGTGCAGTCTGTGCTCGAAATAAACCGTCCCATCAGCTTCCGTCTGGTCAGCTCCAACCTCTGCCCACACCTACGAGACCATGGTCCCACATTGCATTGGATTTTGTGACCGGGCTCCCTGTATCTGGTGGCATGACCGCAATCCTCACTGTTGTGGATCGGTTTTCTAAGGCCTGTCATCTGATTCCCTTAAAGAAGCTTCCCTCAGCTCTTCAGACTGCTCAGCTCCTAGTCAAACACGTGTTTCGGCTCCATGGCATCCCCCAGGAAATACTGTCTGACCGTGGGCCCCAATTCTCAGCACAGGTATGGAGACATTTCTGTACGGCTCTAGGTGCTAAAGTATGTTTGTCTTCTGGTTACCATCCACAGACCAACGGCCAGACGGAACGTATGAACCAGGAGCTAGAGGCGATGCTCAGATGCCTCACCCGTACTAATTCCTCTGACTGGAGCCAGTACCTGACCTGGGTGGAGTATGCACACAACTCCCTCGTCTCCTCTGCCACCGGTTTGTCTCCATTCGAAATTACTCTAGGCTACCAACCCCCACTGTTTCCCTCGGACGAGACGGACATTGCAGTTGCCTCAGTGAGGCATCACATCCGTCGCTGCAGGACTGTCTGGCGGAACACAGTTTCCGCTCTCCATCGCACGCTGGAGCAGAACCGGAGGATTGCTGACCGCAAGAGGCGACCGGCACCTGTGTACGCTGCCGGCCAACAGGTTTGGCTGTCTACCAAAGACATCCATTTGAAATCCATGTCTAAGAAGCTCTCCCCCCGTTTCATTGGTCCTTACAGGATTGAGTCAGTCATCAGTCCATCTGCTGTTCGCCTGCAGCTACCCCCTTCTCTCAGGGTTCATCCCACCTTCCATGTGTCCCAAATCAAGCCTGTCTTCACTAGCCCTTTGTGCCCCCCTCCGGAACCCCCTCCACCCGCCCGCGAATTTGAGGGGGGCCTCGTTTATTCAGTCCGCCGCATTGTCGACTCCCGTAGACGGGGGAGGGGCTGGCAATATTTGGTGGATTGGGAAGGGTACGGCCCTGAGGCTCGCCAATGGATCCCCGGCTCGTTTATTGTGGACCCTTCTCTCATCTCTGCCTATTGGTCGTCTCTCCCGTCTGGTTCTGCTGGACCGCCTGGTGGCGGTCGTTGAGGGGGGGGAACTGTTGGGATCTGGGGAAGGCTGGCTGGGGTTCTTTCCCACTTTTTCCACCAGGGGGCTTCCTGGAGGTTCCTGGAGGGGCGTGGTTTCGCGGCTGCACACCTGACACATATCTGACTCATTTGGAGGAGTATATCTGGATGGAGCTGCCGACACTCCAGTGCCAGAGTGTTAGCCAGTTATGGTATCTGTTGTTACTAGCCATCCTCTGACCAACCTGTTTCTTGAAGTAACTAATTTCGTGTAACCTCTTCCCAGGTTGCCCCTCCGTGACGCCTTGGCCGCCTGACCCGAGTTACTGGCTGGAAGGTTTTTCCACCCTGGATTCCTGTTCTTCCGCTTACCAGCCCACCCCCCTTCCCTGAGCCCCGGCCTGGCGGGCCCACCAGTCCCAGATCTCCAGCCGAGCTTTCCCCTGTAAATCCTCAAGTAAGACCATAGCCGGGTTAGGGACTGAGGGCTCCCACGCCCCTGTACTCACCCTATTCTGTTCTCACTAGATCCCAGAGATCCAGCCCCTGCCAGAGAGAATAAGAGAGAGACCTCTCACCTTCACCTGTACATATCTGCACGTTGTTTTTCTAATAAATTTCCCTACCTGATCTGCCTCCGGAGTGTGTTCTGCACATGTGGGTTCAGAGAATTGATCACACCATGACAGAAAGATTTTCTCTTTGTTCCAAAACTGGAACTCTTCTGAGTCCAGAAACAGAACAACTTGATTTTAAACTGACATTAAATCACTCAAAATTGAGTTGCATTCGTGATTCTGTATTTCTGAAGGTTATCAGCATAAAGAGGGTCAAATAAAAACACAAAGCAAATTTACAATTATGTTCTTATTTGTGTTGAAATTTATGGTTGTAATGTCATATTGGGTATGAATACTTATGTAAGTCGACCTTTGATTTGTTTCAGATTGGAAATGTTTCCAGAACATGCTGAGTGGTTCTGACCGTTCTGAGGACGCCGTGTCCAAACCTTCCCCGGTGTTCTTCCCCTCCGGCGTTGGACGAAGTGTCGCTGAAAGCCTCAAAGCAGCAGCTGTCGTTTCTTCCCAGCAGGAGGCAGAACCTCAGCGTGCCAGCACCGTAATTCTGCTGTAAAATTAAACCGCTGATTGCTTCTACAGCTTCCCAGCCTCCCCTCTGTGCTCCAAAACTCAATTTCACAAAAGTATGAGCTATTGATTCCATACTGACGCTGCGATGTCTGAGCTGCTACATTAGGACTTGGTTAATCTGGATTCTGGAGAGGGAAAAAGTGAATATGACAGGCATAAACCATAAATCTCCTCCTCCTACTGCAGCTCTGCTGATGCATTAGAGGCATCCAGGTGCAAACATCTCCTCCACTGTGGGTAAAAATGACAAAACTGGTGATGCCTAATGAACACAAATAGGTAAATATAATGTGGAGGAGTTTTTATGACCCTAACAGAGAGAGAGTGTTTGACCTTAGATAAAAATCTTTTATATTTGCTGATTCTCTCAGTTTTACTCTCACTGAACTAGAAACACAGAGGATCATTTTCCCCTCTTGGCTCAGAACAAACATATTCAGAAAAACATCACCATGTTTTCAGATGCAAACTTTCCAAATAAATACCTTTATATAACAGTCACAGTTTGGGTTTTATAATGAAACAGTTAAAACTTAACTGTTTAAAGCTTTCATTGTAAACATTCTGTGTGCAAAGTGTGAACTTTAACTACACAGAAGTTGATATAATTCTCTAGAAAACATCCAGAACAGCGAGCGAGCTCAACGTAAATCTGTTCCACAAACCCAACAGAACAGAAACGCTCCAGAGGTTTACAGGCGGCGTGAACAAGTGTCCAATAAAACGAAACCTAAAAAAAGAATTAAGAGACTAACAACAAGGCAGCTTAGTGGGAGACATGCAGCTCTGCTGGCAAGGTGAGAAGTTAAACTGACAACGGAGGATGGAGAGAGAAGACAAGATATTCACACCCAGGGGCAGATGAGAAGGAGGTGGCGACAATTAATGCAGAACAGATAAACGAATTCAACCGCAGGAAGGAGAAGCAGACAGTAACCACAAAGGAAACCCTCTTTTCATAGGAAGAAACGTAAAAGAGCAGCAAACGAGTCGAACAGCAGCCTGAAGATGTTTGAGCATCGAGGAAAAACTCTCTAGACGTCTCCAGTGGGAGGAGAGCCTAGATGGACGGACGGACGGATGGACGGATGGACGGATGGACGGACGGACGGATTCAGTAAAACATTATTTATATTTCTTCACTGGCAGAAACTACAGTGTTGTCCACATTTATAGGAAACCTGATAAAGGTGTAAAAAGTAACAAATAAATGAATATCTTATTACAGTCACATTATCTAACTGTAAATGATCTCATCTGGTTCTGGTCCAAAATGTACAGATGGACCCAGAATAAGAACCAAAGACCTGCTGAAGCACCGAACAGGACAAACCGATCCGACCTGAACTGCCTGCAGGAAGTTTATAAAATGTTCTCCTGCTGAACCTCTTCTGGGTTCGGATCAGAGAAATGGCTGAGAGCAGCTTTGTTGAGTTTGGTCGAATGAAACAAGGAAACAAGCAAACCATTAAACTAAGCTGGCAGAGAACAGGCTGAGGATAAAACACCACAATGTAATTAATATGCTAATTAAACAAGGCATTTACTGTCTCTGTTTATGATGGAAAACATTTGGATTTTAATATTTTTGCCAAAGTTGTGAAAAAGCTTTATATGAAAATATAATTTCTGTTGTGTGTAAGAAGAATCAGAAACTGATCATAAATGAATTTCCTGTTTAGCAGGAAGGCGGCTCATTACCGCCCTCCGTCTGGATGAGCCGGTTCTGCCGCATTCTGCACGCTTCCTGGCACAACTTACTGGAAAACCTCAAGGAAACGAGCTTTTGATCAAAATTCGTCACACCTGTGATTTTTCTGGCTGTGACACTTCGAAATGTTTGACAAGAAAAAGATCCGTCAGCCAGCCAGCAGCGAAGAGCAGCGAGCCTGACAGCTTTACAAGCTTCCAGATGCAAATGAAGCCAGAGGTTGGTTCTGTGCAGGATCTCATGTGAAGAGCTCAGCGACTGCAGGAAGAGAAGGTCAGAGGGAGGCGGCCATGTTCCTAGAAACAGACTCCATACTGAAGGTTGACTCCTAAATGTGTCTGTCCTGTCAGTATTTAGAGGTTTTCTTCATTCAGAGCCAAGAGGAAAAGCTTTTACTGTCTTCATGAAAGCACCAGGATGCTGATCTGAGAAGGTTTTTATAGACCCTTGATTATTAAAATACATTTTTTGCTTGTTTTAGTTTTAGTTTTGTTTTTCAAATATAGTCAGACAATCATCCTAGTTACAAACATCATTGAATTGAGTTTTTAGTGTTTCATTTGAAGCAGTTCTTTTCTTTAGGATGGAATGGTTAAATAACCGCCCGGTGCTGAAGTGTCCAGGGTGTTAAATAACACTGAAAGCACTGGGCCTTACATAGAAAAATATTCAGATTTTATTTTGTAGTTTTAAAGTCTCTATAAAGGCAAAATAAAGTCATAACTTTTAGTTTTTTCTCTCTGTTCTCGGCTCCCACACTGAGCTGGTCCACTTGCTCAGCTCCTCCCTCCCGTTTCAAACTCTTCTAATTAACTAAAAGTTAAAAAGCTAAATATGGATTAGATGTTTGCTACCTTTGACAAAAAAAGTTTAAGTCTATGAAAGCAGTGTAGCAGTTTTGCTAATAAGGCAGCTTATCATGATTCAGTCAAAGTAATGAAACAACAAACTGCAGTCTGATTTTTATGGTTAATGTGTTTCTTCTTATTGAGCAGTGAAAGTAAATAAAAAGTTTACATGTCTTTTGTTTTAAGTATTTACTTACTGGATGGTTTTATGTTAGTGCTGCAGAGCCACAGCTAACAGCTAGCAGCTAACAGCTAGCAGCTAGCTCCTCACTCCAGCAGCTCTAACGGAGCCGGTACCATTCAGCTGCTGTTGCTCCTCCCACACTTTGGACTGAACCATTGTTCTAATAATGGTAGGGGGCCAGGGGGGGCTAAAAATTAAATCTTATTTTTTCTGAGATAAATGGCAGATTTAGTTTGTTCTTTGTTTCTTTTGCCTTTTCATATTGATATTATTTAGATGCAAACGTTTCTTCAATGATTTTCTTGGGGGGTTAGGGTTCTAGACAATTCTAGACCTTTCCGAGATTGGGGTTCCCCCCCCGACCCCCCGGGATTTACGTCTATGGATACAGGTGACCGTAGAGTTCATCCTCCTGCAATGTTTTTTTTTTTTGTGATTGTTGCAGCCTGAATAAATTTGTGGTCAAAGTTGTGAATTTTTTTAACATTTCATGGTTTTATATAGAAGTTTAATTCACACAACCTTCTAAAAAAACTGAAATATAATTTAGTTAATATTTAAAGTGCAACAAATGTTCAAGTATCTTTTTTGAAATATAACCATCAAATAATATCCTGATGAGTTGTCAAAGTGCAAAAGAACATATTGATCATTTAAGTTAGCATGAACTGTTTACAGCAGGAACCAAAAACAAAAATGGCTGCATGATGTTACTGAAGGGCTGAGAGGATTGGTTAATATTTAGTCACGTCGCAGTCGTTGATCAGAAAAAAGACGATACAGAAAACATTAAGGTCAGATTTGTGGAAAAGTTGCGATGACTGGAGGAAGTTTGAGTAAAATCTGTGAATCCTGAGTGAATTTGCGTTAATAGTTGTGATCACAACATCGCAGCTTCCTGGACAGACGGACTTTCAGCAAACTAACGTGGCGCTGGACCAGAAAAGACATGCAGTATTCCAGAATCAACTAATACTAAACCCCAAATATTATTTCATATTACTGTTTGTCATGTCATGCAACCATTTATTGGGATGGAAATATCACTGGAAGTTCATAATGTACAGCTAATAGAACAACATTCATGCTCTGCTGATCCTGATGCATAATAACAGGCCTGCATGCTCCATATTCAGTGAGCAGCAGTAACTGCATTACCAATCTGCTCATTAGCCGCCTCACAGGCTTCCCTGGCACTCTCTCACTTTTTAAGTGTAAAATCATATTGAAACAGGAGTTAGCAGTCCAGACAGAGAGAGCCGTCTATCTAACGCTGTGGCTGCAGATAACAGAGCCTGTAATCTATCACAGTGAATACTAACCACTCTCCCCCAGAGGAGCCCAGGAGGTGAACTATTTCCCCCCAAAGGGAGCTTTTCCAAAGACTTTAATATGGATGAAAACATTCATCTTTTTCCTCCACATGTGGTTATGAAGAGTATTGATTCAGTGAAAGTGAGCGGTCAAACTGCGGGGTTCTCTGTGGGTTTGGGTTGTTTGGTCAGACGGGAAGGAAAACTTAGAAAACCATGTTTTTTACACAAAGCAGAGCTAAATAAAGAGCTGAATTAATACTTAATTTTCACAGGAAAAAAACCTCTTTTCATCTTTTGCAGCCGTCTGGACCAGACTAGATGCAGTAGAACAAAATCAAAAAGTGGGATTAGTTCTTCTGCCTTTAATGACCGGGCTTTCTCTGAAGTAGAGCAGGCAGCTAAATGGCTTTAAGTTCTGGCAGCTTTAAACTGAGAAGCAGAAAACCTGAGAAGCGTGAGAGCGAGCTAAGCCCTGGTCCAAGACGAGGAGTCAGATGGAATTCATGGAGCTCATTAGAAGCCGTTCTCCGTCTCCCACAAAAGCAGAGGACGAAAAAATATAGTAATTGATTTCTACGCTGGCTCACTCAGCCTCTTTTAACGAATAATTACTTCCAGTGAGCGCTCACTGAAGAGGTGGCTTAGAAAATAAGCACCACAGCCTTTTTTAATGCAAATGGCACTCTATTAATTATTGAATTTTTGGGTTGATTTTTGTTACAGCTGCACTGATAATTCATCTGAACACATAAACCTCCAACACTTTTGCTGATAAACACAGCAGAGAGAGCGGGCTGCAGTAAATGTCAGAGGAGGACGTCCAGAATTACAAGCTCATTAGAGCGTCTGCATTGATCCTCCTCCTCCAGAGAAACGCTCAAACGAGGCTTCAATGCTTTTGTTTAGCTGAATGAAGTTAGCAGAAACATTTCTCTGTTCTGTCGTTGCCGAGCAGATCAAGGACAGGAAGCGTCTGAGGTCTGAACGTACGAACAGAGCAGCAGTTCAACACGCATCATGGTGTCTGGATGAGCAATTTAAATTTCTGGATTTACTATGGAGTTCATTCTAAACAAGGCGCCATTAACACAGATAATAGACTGACATCCCGGTTAACTTAAGGTGGAAACCTTAAGTTAAGGTGGAAACCTTGAGTTAACCGGGACTGCAGGTTAAGATTAACCTTAACCTTAAGTCCTGCTGGTATCTGACTATCAGGTTAGCAACAAATAGCAACACGAGCTAACAGTTTATTTCTGATTCTTCAAAACTCAAACAGTAAAACATATTCACAGATCGATGCTATAAAAAGTATCAACCAATCAGTATATTAAGCTTCTGTAATGATTTTAGTTCCTTCTGGATCCAAAATGGAAACCAGAAAAGTTTAAAACAGAATTTATCAGTGATAAGAATGAGAATGTGAAAGCAGGAACCAGGCTGCTGCAGACTTTACAAAGGTCAAAGGTACAGAGCAACCAGGAAGTCTCGTTTAAACAGGAAGTGAAGGTTTACCTGGTGGAAGTGAAAACTTGACATCTTGACAGAGAAAAGAGGAAACTGGGTTTACTGGGGATTGTTTCACCCACAGGACAGAGACGAGGCGTGGTGAAGCCTCGGAGAGCAGGAACTCCGGTCGCTAGGTTAGCTTGTTCACAGTTACAGTGGTATGGTTTTACCACGGGAAAGGAAATGATCGCTTTGTCCATAACCCTTAGATCAGCAGATGGGCAAAGAGGCCGGGACAGTGAGGAAGAACAGATTCAATATCCACGAGGCATTGATCAAAATCCTGAAACGTAAAGAAGGGGTCAAAGGTAAAGAGAGAGAAATCGCAGCGGAGGTGGAGGTGATGGTCAGGAGGCAGGAAACATGTCAGGAAATCAATTTAAAAACACACACAAAGGATCTGACTTTAGGTTGACAACAGACAACATAAAGCATAATTAATAACCTGCTCTGGAAATAAAAGCTTTTTATTTGTTCGTTCCTGAATAAAGCCTTGCTTCATGTCACCAGGAAAAGTCTCACTTAGTTCAAGTTCTTCTAAAAAAACAGTCAGTTCCTGCCTTTATCACTCATCTGGGATCAACAAATAGGTTTCATCTTTGTTACAATTGTAGCAAAATATGAGTCTCTAGTCTAATTTTTGGAGTTTTTAGTGGTTGTCTTACTTTTTTCTTTAATTTGATCTGAAATAAATGGTTGCCAAACACCCACACAGAGAAGTTCCTGCATTTGCTTCAGCTTACTGATATTGTGTTTTCCATGTAAACACGTTGTTTTCCCAAAAATAAGCTCTGGTTGAACTCTTGACATTATGAGATTTTTTGCTGCTCCGTCCCAGAGAGATGAAAACCCCGAGACGGTCCCTGACTGGCACTCAGCATAACCCTACAAGACTTTTCTTAAATTCAATCAGAAGACACTGAATGATTCATGATCTGCTGACATGATTGATAAAGTGACAGATATTCATGTAGGTCTCAGCGGGGAGTCAGGCGGCGGCTTGAAAAGGTTATTTACAGCCGATGGGGAACTTTGCAGCTCCCAAACCTTTGCCCCAAAAATCATAAGAAATTAAAATTTTTTATGTTTTAAATAAACCCTGAAGGTCCCACAGTTACACTTATTGAGGCATTCAGTTCTGTTTGTTTCATTTAACACAAAATCAATGATGTAGCTTCTGGGGAAAACACTTTTATACAACCATAAAAATCTGTCACCATGTCTAACTAAATAATATAACTAACTAAAAATGAAACATTATTTCTGCAAAGCTTTTTCATTTATTAAGAATCCAAAATATCCTCAATATTTACATGAGTTGGTTTTCTCTGTTTTAACTCCTGCTTACACTGAGCCAGGTTCAGGTTCTGGTTCTGGTTCTGGTTCTGATGGAGGGGAGTTTTTTCTCTCCACTGTTGCTACATGCAGTTGGGCTGCACAGTGGCGCAGTTGGTAGCACTGTTGCCTTGCAGCAAGAAGGTCCTGGGTTCGATTCCCGGCCAGGGTCTTTCTGCATGGAGTTTGCATGTTCTCCCTGTGCATGCGTGGGTTCTCTCCGGGTACTCCGGCTTCCTCCTACAGTCCAAAAACATGACTGTCAGGTAAATTGGTTTCTCTAAATTCTCCCTAGGTGTGAGTGTGTGTGTGCATGGTTGTTTGTCCTGTATGTCTCTGTGTTGCCCTGCGACAGACTGGCGACCTGTCCAGGGTGTACCCCGCCTCTCGCCTGGAACGTAGCTGGAGATGGGCACCAGCAACCCTCCCGACCCCATTAGGGACAAGGGTGAACAGAAAATGGATGGATGGATGGATGGATGGATGTTGCTACATGCATGCTAGTAGGAGGGATTGCTGTAAAGTCAGTGATTTGATGCAACCTGCTGTGGGTTTTAAACCCATTTAAAAGCCCTGCTCTGTTTGTCTCAGTAACTTTGCTGCTGAATGATTGTAGCTGTGGAGCCCTCTGACTTGGCCAAGTGCTCCAGGATGTTCAGTCCGTTCTCGTTTGACCTCTCTGACCCCTGTCACAGCGTGGAGCAGTTAACCTTATTGTGCGAAGCTGCATCCAGAGGAATGCAGCTGCATGTGGAGACGGAGCTGCACTGCATGGAGAGCAAACAGGAGTCCTGGGTAATCACGCTGCTCCGCTGACAGTGGGCCGGTGGCAATCAAACGTAATGGAAGGAGCCTGGAGGATCGATGCAAGTCACTGATCGCAGACACACAAAGGTTGTTTAGTAACACGAAGCACTAATTGAAATCAATGGCTAATCTGATGACAGTTCTTAACCTTTCCACCCACGAAGATTCATAAACGAGAGAGAAACACGGCGGGCGGAGCGGCGGGCGGAGCGGCGGGCGGAGCGGCGGTCGGAGCGGCGGGCGGAACGCTGCCGCCGTAACTTCACCCTGTCCCACAAAACCTTCAGCTTTTTCTGCTGATCCACACTTTCCAAGATGCACAACTAAGATGTTCAATGAGGTTACGTTGCCTGGGATCAATACAGAAGAAGTACTAACGCTTTGGTTTAATGGCCGTTTCTGCGCTGCATCGATAAAGCCATGCAGGTAAATAAAATATGCATGCTGAGGAGGAAGTTCAAACTAGACATGGAAGATCGTTAAGCTGTTAATTGACTCAAGCAGGGAGAAAATAGGAATGACAAATAAGGCCATAAAATCTACACCTTATTTATACAGAAACAATGGGTTGATGGGGTCTCCATCAAGCAGAACTGAACCCAATTTACATGCAATTACATGTAGTGCCCTAAAATCTGTGGTTAATTGACGGAGAAGCCGTGTTCCACTCTGTGTGGCGGGAAGACACCGACGGCTGTGACAGGAAGGAGGATTGGACCAAAGGCGGACATTTTAATCAGCAGACGTCAATAAGCTATCAGGTAGCAGGTCACTGCTGTAAATGGTGAGTTGTCAGGAAGAATCATAAGGAAACAGATGAAGCTGATTGGTCGTAGAGCGCTCCGTCGCCTTCAATAGGCTGAACTTTTCTGGACCGTCTCTCGCATTTCAAGGTTGCCTACATTTGTCCCAAAGTTTTGCTCCAAACTGAATTTATTTTCTTTTCTTTAACCGAACACATCACAGAGCAGAGCGGTAAGGTCTAATATTGCAAAAGTGAAATAATACCAGAAACTTTGAGATTTTTAGAACAGAACAATACTTTCCACTTTAAAATAGAAAAATATATATAAGTAAGATGATGCTGCTCTGTTAGAAAATCTGTATTTCATCAAACAAAAGTCCAACTCGCTGTGTTTTAAAAGGACCATGATTTCCACCATAATTGCGGCTTTTTTTCTGACAGCAGAAACAGTGAAATATGGAAATGAGTTCAGTTTTAGTGGGAATTCAGCTGGAGGTTTTAGATATGTGAGCTCAGAATAGCTGAGAAACGGAGCAGAATGAAAATAGCTACAATATGAAACGTATGATAATGGAAGTACTAATAACCACATGGTGTCAGTGACCAACTTTACTTTTTCAAACTCTTCAGAAAACTTTATCTCATCAAAAATGAATACATTAACAGGAACATATATTTCTGGAACATGAATTAATTCAGGTTTGACCTGTTTTAAATGTAGACTCATGAAGAGAGTCCTACATGCTCATCATGTGGATGAACTGTGCATGTCGGTGCTGTGTGTGTTTCAGGCGTGTTCCTCTTGAACATACATGTAGTGCCTGATGCATGTCATGTTTTTCTGAATAAAAATGATTTTTCATTAAGACAAAGCAGAATCCTTCATTTCTTTCATTGAGACGTGATTTACCTTGTGCTGCTGTTGCTGGGTGACGACCAGTTTTCCACAAAGTCACTGGGAAGCTTCACCAGGGAGATGATGCATTATACTGGTGGCTCCTTGGTCTCATTTGAAATCAAAGCAGAGTGTGTGTATCTGAACAAGGCTTTGATTCATGCGTAGACACACTCCCTGATCCCCCTGCCTAATCCCTCCTTTGGCTGGGACAAGGACACGTTGACAATTTAAGACCTCTTCTCTCAAACTCTCTTAAACAGTCCTGTTGACCGATCACAGCGCAGCCTCTGGGCCTCAGAAACATGCCTCTAATTAATCAGCTTTTAATGGGCAGCCCAGCTGAATTCCTTAACATTGCCGTCACTTCAGCAGGTGATATTCAGGAAAGTTTGGTTATTTATGCTTCAGAAAGCGTCTGGCTCTGGTTCGAACATTCTGAAAAGTTTCTCTGCCAAACAGTTTTGTTGTCAGGATAACTGAAGGAAGAATGTCGGCTCTTATTTTGACTTTCCTCCAAAAGCATCATGAGGCTCCGTTCCCCATGCGGCTCATATCTGACTTTTCAACGTCGGTCTCAGCGACTCAGTTCTGATCTTTTGCATTGGGGGTGTGAAAACTTTCTACTGCAGCTGCCAGTTCTTTTTCATCTTCTGAAGATAACATCAAGTATTATATTTTGTTTAAGATGAAATATTCTAAAAATAAAGCCATTGCTATTGCCTTGTCGTCGTCTCCATGACGATTCTCGGGGACAGTGAAGGAGTCTCGTCTGTTGAAGAGCGAAGCTGCAGCCATCTTTGATCGCAGGCCTGACCGTCTGCTCCTTCTGGCTCCACAATGAGGCTCATTGGGCGCCGTGATGCCGGCCTGACACTGATAGCAGCTCTCTGCAGCGATGAGCGATTGAAAGGACCAGCGTGAGAGTCTGTTAAATAACAGCTCAGGAACAGGAAAGTGGGCTCTGAAAGCCTAAATCTCAGCACCTGTCGAAGTAATCGTTGAGGCAGATGTATTGATCAGACGGCGCTATCAGCCTCCCACAGATGTAACACGGTCATTTCTATTGTGAGGCGCTTAAAAAAATCCTACTTGTTCCCCTGTAACCTTTAGTGAATGAGGCAGAGCTCAGCGCTGTTATCGAGATATGCTCAGCTTCACATTCACACACTCCATGGTAATTACACCTGCATGCTGGCTGGGCTGTGCAGCTTGGAAGCACCGATGCTAAAATCGATCAGCTTTCCCTTCGCTGAGTCCTGCCTGGGTTTTAGTTTACCTTTATAATTACCACTAAAACGCAGCAACTATACTCCTGATCTAAACTGGCTGACGGAGCTGAGAGATCTGCCCATAAAACTTTATTCTCTGTAAGCATTTTCATAAAGAGTACCTGTAGGCAGAACGCTACCTCTGGTATGAGAAGCAAAGGCCACAGTGAGAATAAAAACACAGCTTATAATAAACATTGCACACCTACATGGAGTCTTTATTTATGCTGGAAAAATTTGCTTTGAGCAAAGTTGATTCTGTGAAAACACAAACAGATGAAGAAATATGTCTTTGTGTTTATAAGAAAGTCTGTAGAGACTGTTTTCAGCTTTATCTTTGTTCTGGTTTAAAGCTTCAGTTTTCTAGGAGTTG
Organism: Xiphophorus maculatus; assembly: GCF_002775205.1. Lineage (NCBI taxonomy): Eukaryota > Metazoa > Chordata > Actinopteri > Cyprinodontiformes > Poeciliidae > Xiphophorus > Xiphophorus maculatus. Next base: position 1,129,366 of record NC_036447.1, on the reverse strand, counting down.
TGAAGATTAGAAAAAACTGCATATAAATAAAAGGAAAAGAAGAAAGCCACCATTTTAAAATAAACGTGCAGCCTCAGAAAGGTTTCTGTTCTATTTCAACTTTTCCTTGTTTTGTCCCATTAAAACCACAAACCTCACAGTATTTCATTTATGTGATAAAAATGATAGAAAGCAGCGCAAACCTGCAAGATGGAAGGAAAATTATGTCTGGTTGTCAAATTGTTCTCCAGGTAGAAATCTGAGAAGTGCGGCTTGCATTCAGCCCTCTATCAGCCAGAAATGCTGCTTCCAGCCCATCTGAGTTCATCTGTGGTTCTCTGAAGGTTTCAGAGGTTTGAACCTCATGAAGACCAAGAAACCCAGCAGGAGGTCTGGGAGGAAGAGGTGGAGAAGTTCAGAGCTGGGTTAGGTTGTAAAACAATGTCTGTTCGTGTCTTTAACTGAGACATCTGCAATAAAAATCTCAGAAGCATCATCACGTTTCCAGAAGCAGAAGCTGCTGTAAAGTTTCCTCTCCTGATGAAATCCTGACTGGCCGTTACGGTGCAGACCGCCTCATGTCCACCTGCTTTACTTCACTGTTTGTGTTCCATCACACTCACATCCTTCTGAGCTCCACAGCCACAAATTAGGCCAGTTCACACCCCGGCCTTCATCCAGACGAACTAAAGGCCAGCTCACACGTTTGTTGTTTTTGTGAAGTTAATGAGCGGCTGGCTGCGGCTGATCTGAGTTCACAGCTAAAAACCACATTTCTCTGAGTGCCTGAGTGACGTCATGCTGTTTAAGGCCCACATCTCTTCACAGGTTGTTCTCTCAACAGAAATAGGAACACAATTACTTATTGAAGTGAAGCAGAGTCTGTCCACACGCTGCACATGTTCCTCTCCTCCTGGTGATTAAGAAATCCTGTAATGTAGCTTCTGATTCAAAGCTGACATCAGGAGTTGGTTAAAAATGAATAAGTCAGCTCCCTGCTGAAGTGCTGCTGCAGGTGCTGGCAGTTCTGAGTGGATTTTCAGGATTTCCATATCTCCACCACCTGCGGCTCGGAGCTGCATTTTATGTCACAGCGCCTCAACATTCCCGACGGTCAAATCGTTGACGTCTGTCACGCCTGAGCAGCGCTGTCCTCCACGCTGATTGTTGGTTCTGATCAAACTGCTGCACCTTTTTGTGCATTTTGAGGCTGCAGACATTCAGCAATGCAGCACAAGTTGACGCCGTCTGACGCCAAGCATCTGCTGTCATCCTGTTTGGAAAATCAAATACTCTGTTAATTCTCCTTCTGTTTTGTTCTCTGCAGCAGGAGATGTGTTCAGTTTTCCATCCGTAGAATCTGATGCTGCAGAAAACAGATTCATTCTGCCCATAAGCAGAGAAATGATACCTGGAACATTTTTCATAGAGGACATAAATTCATGGTTATGTTTAGATTGTGAACATTTACAAACCGGGTTTGTTTGTGTAGATTTCAGCTGCTGACGCTGAGAGTTTCTGATCTGTGAACATAGATCTGAACCATCTGCAACAGCAGAGTCCAGTCAAATCCAAACCAACTCTAGTTATTAGAGGAATAGCGCCCCTGCTGGTGGCAGCATGTCGCAGCAGCTTCGTTACTTTTGCTCTGATTTGTTTGTTTTTTTTAGTTTGTTGTTCACAGTCTTTTTTTGTTGTTATGGGATTTCATGTTCAGACATTTATTCCTTCTGGTTTGGATGTCGTGCAGTTCAAAAGTTTTCTGTTCTGACATTTTTACTTTTGGACAGCTGTTTTTATATGTTACCGTGGTAACAGTCCGTTGTTTTTGTTATTGTTTTTGCTGACTAGCATTTCAAAAGCGCTAAGGAAGAAAGAGGAAGTTCCACCATTTCTTCTGTCCATCATATCAGGCAACAATCAAACTGCAGCTTCTTTCCGCCTGATTTCTAACCGCGGCCAGAGATTTGGGCCTAGTCCATACACAGCCGGATATCTGGGGAAACTGCTACATTGTTGCACTTTATTCTTTCATCCATGCAAAAACTCAGGCCAACTCCTTTTAGCACAACTTGAACACAGCAGTAGTCTTTTCCATCAGATAGTTTTAAGAAGCAGAAATTAACCCACATTCGGCCGAGGGAAGCAGCTTTGTCGTCCAGCGCTGTTGTTTTCTGATGTTGCTTGTGCATCAGATTTAAATTAGCTAACCCAGAGATGTTAAAGTTGGAAATCAATGCTTTCTTATCAAAGGTGGTTAGCTTTAATGTTGAATTTCCATGTAAAATACTAATTACTCTTGTTGTAAAATCTGAAGTTAACAGAAAAATGGACAGTAGGGGAGTTTGAACTGGGAGCCTCCTGGGAAAAGTCAGCCAGAAATGCTAACCAAGCCCAACCATTGGTTCCTGGTTCTTACCGGCTAACCTGATCCTGCAGAACCAGAAGACTGCAGCTGGACTTTTCAGCTTCTTTTAGGTCATCATTGAGATGAGACAGGAAACAACCCGCTGTCTTTAAGGTCATGCTCTGATCTCTGCGGCTCTCCGGTGTGGAAACTACATGCAGGTGAAGATTCGATTCTGGGCACAAAACAAAGCCGAGCTGAAATTGGGTGGCTCTGGCTTCGCCCTCAAGGTATAAATCTGCTGCAAATTGTCTCTTCTGCCACATTTCATTACTGGTGAGAGACTGCAGGTTGCTGCACACGACGACGACAGAAATAGGTCACGGTAACAAGTTCATGATCACTCCAGATGCACTCAACGCAGTTACTCCAGGGCTGGATATGATTGGTCCTGCCAGACAATTAGTGAACAATAATGAGAGAAGCTACTTGAAGACACCATTTCCCTCATAGAGTCTCATAAAAAGTGTAATCAGTCGCCTTTCTGCGGTGGCTTCTGGTGAATTTGGCGGTGCACGTGTGTAGGGTGCGTGCAGAAAGAGCGCTCGTCGGTTCATGTGGGCGGCTTTTGTTCCGATCCTTTGAGTGAATGTTTCTGTCGCTGTGCCGCCAAGAGACGTCTAGTTTACTGACAAATTAAGGGCACAGAAGTCTTTCTCTCTCAGTGTTCGCATTCGTCAGTAAAAGGTGACGATTCTCCGGGAGCAGGGAAGCAAAGCGGTGAAGACAAACGCCTTGCAAGTCTGAAAAATAAATAGGAGTGGAGTTCAGATTCATATTCAACAAAACAAATATAAAAACGGAATGCCAAAATGCTAAATTACAGAATAATTAGACAAAAAGACATCAATCAGACAGAAGCTCAGGGTCAAATAATAACCAGCTGCTTTTAATCTTTATCAATTGAATCAACCGAGACTTATCAGTATAATTTACAGTGAAAAGTCAAAGGAAACAGTTAACAGTTCAACTCACTGATTAGCTGGACAAACAGTTGCAGTCGCCAGTTTACCTGAACCAAAATCTGACCAGCAAGAAAATCAATAAAACTTTAAATTAAAACTCAAATGATGCTGTTTTCCCACATAATAATAGGAACATTTGTTCCATTTTCATCTGTTCCCCTCCTGGCCTGTGGGGGCGCTGCACCAAGAACCACTTAAGGAAACAACACAGAACCTAAGAAGACACTGAGCGCGACTTCCTTCTTCAGGAACTACAATGGAGTGGCGTCGGGTTTTAGCGGTTGTAGGATTTATCTTTAATCTTCATAAAAAGCCATTTCCCCTGCTAGTGCTAGGCTAGCATGTTAGCTTTGGTTGTTTTTACCCAGAATGCCCTGCGCTGTGGTCCGTTTCCTGCTTTTATAGCGGTTTAAGTCTGCTTGGTGTTCACATGCATTCAAACAGCACCAGAGTTCACTTTAACCGAACTCAGACAGTTCACCTTTCTGGTCTGTATCAGTTACACATTCACCTCTAAAATTACACTTTTACTTATAACAAAACATTTTTAACAAAAACATTAAACAAAAAGACATTAAACAAAATACTTGGTAAGACTTTGTTTTTGCAGTGAGCCAGACAGAAAATATCCTTCCACTAATAAATAAGAATTTATTATATTATTATGAGTTTAATAACATGAGATCCCCTCATACATGGGAACCTGGTCGTCACTCTTTGTCAGTAAACATCCCATCATGCTTTACATGATGTAGCTTTTGAAACTCTGCCATCAGTATTGACGTGCTGTCCATGTAGTCGTGTTGAGTTCTGGGTTTTCTTTGTCCGCTGCGTGTCAGCGCACTGCGGTGGAATCTGACACTGAGTGCTTTTGTCTTGTAGCAGCAGTTCTGAGGGAAACGGAGGCAGCGACCCGCCCTGGGGGCACCGATACACTCATGGAGTAAGCAATCTGTCGACTCCCCCGTTCTAAAAATAAACACAGCAGAAAAGGGGCAATATCTTATTTATCTCTCTATGATAGACTGTAATCTCTTTGTTTCAGCTTGTTGTCTTCAGAAGTGGTGAGAGCATCAAAACCTGAGGAAAATGTAATCGATTCTGTGAAATAATGTGGAACTTACTGCGAGTGCACTCGGGCTGTGAGGAGCAGCAGAGGGGCTCCATGTAGGGACTTTGCTGTGTGAACACCACTGGGTGTCACATGCAAACTACAAGGACCCAGAACTATGACCAGCGATTGCTGAGTTCTGGATGATCATCGATCTCCAGGGTTGTTTTCACACCAGCAAAGTCCTTTGGTCCACTTCTTTGGTACGGACCAACGGCGGACCCGTTTTTTCATTTTCACATTGTGCTTCTTTATAAAACTACAAAGCCATGCAAAGGACAGCCTTTGCTGCCATTGGACAGAAATGGCAGGAGGCGGGACAGAGCACGGACCCGGAAAACCAAAACATGGAAAACCGACGCACTGCTTTTCTGTTAACATTTGTGTTGTTATTCAAGCTGCAGGACCATTTAGAATCTCATGTCATGCAGGTTTTGCTTTGGGACGGTCATCATTTTGGAGCGCCGTTGGTAAACGCTGCTGCCGGCCGAATGAGTCGATACGCTCTGCTTGTTCTGACCCACGTCAGCACGAATCAGCAGGAAACGGGGAATCAGGTGCAACTTCAGTAGCGTTAGCAACACTGAAGCGCTCATTTTTACATCGGTAGATAACATCGATTTCACCAATATTTCAACCGAATATCGATCTCAGAGGTTGGAGTAACCAGAGAGGACACACACATGGACAGGATTTGAACCCAGAACCGTCTCACAGCACAGCAACTGTGCTATCAACTGGTTAACTTTGAAACCTGCATCTGTTTCACAGTGTGTGTGTGTGTGGGTGTGTGTGTGTGAACTCTGGATTTTAAACTCTGGCATCAAACAGCTTCAAGGTCATCGTCTCTGAACAGCCATGATGTTCTGAACGGGCCGCAGGAAGAGCCAACAATGTCAGCCTGATTTGTTTTCTCTGACAAAAAAAAAAAAATCACCTGTGTGCCAAAAAACAGAAACAGAAACTAATTAAACTCTGAAATGTAATTAATTTGCCCACTATCCGCCTGCCAGGCTGCGGTGTAACACTGGGTGGGCTTCCGGCGCCGAGCCAGAGTGGGACGCTCAGGTTCTCCGTGATGAGATCATTCCCCAAAAGATTGATTAAATGAACAAACTCACATCTGTCTTGGGACTGAGAAGCTACAGCAGGTCATTTGGAGAGTGCAGTGAATTTTGTAGGTAATATTGGTGTGAAAACGCCTCCATTCTGTAATAATTTATCCTAACTTGGGTTTTGGTGCAGGCTGTGATGGCTCAGAGCACGTTTCTCGCACATTCGGCTTAAATATTGAAATATTAAATGATCCCACGAGGAGCAGCGTGATTATTTTCATCTTAATAATAGAGATGAGCCAGAGCAAGCAGCTAATCCATGCATGAAGCGCTGCGATAAAAAGCACCTTTGTGAAGCCTGCTTCATGTATCTGTAATGAGAATTAGCTTGTTCTGTCCTTCCCTGTGGGACTCGGCGCAGGAGGAGAGTCTTCGTTTGCTCCACTTCTTCTCCAGCGAGTGGCGAACGAACGTCGACATGATAAATGTGATCTGTTCATGTTCCTCCGGTTAATTAAAAGGTTGACACACCTGACCGGTGATGGAAGAGGTCTGGGAAACTGATTCAGTTATGAAAATGATCAGATCTCTGTGAGATCTTTACGTTCTTTCACATTACAGATCGACTGTTTATGATTTAAATTGTACCGATAGTAAAAACTACTTACTAACAGCGTCTTGCTTTAAACATAAAGCAACGCAGTTGGATTTCAGATGAGACCAATCCCAGTGTGTCTGCTAAGGCAAAGCAGCCAATCAGGAGCAGCATTCAGTTTCCTTGGTGCTGATTGGTGGATTTTAGTTACTTATGGGTGGTTGTCTTAATCTCACTGGCTGCTTTCTCATATAGTGAGTTATTGATAACCTGGTTCTGGTTGTATCTGATGAGACAAAAGACAGAAGCTGCTTTTGTTGGGGTTGGTAGCAGGTCTCTTCTTAAAGCTACAAAAACTCATTCAGTGATTAAAGGAAAGGAAAACATGCAGGTTTTATTTCCAACAGATGTTTAGAACCAGCTGGAGCCATGATGAACTTTAACAGTTAAAGTTATTTTGGCAACGGTGACAATTAAAGGAATGTGATCGATGTAGCTGTGCTGTTACGTGTGTTTGTGTCATATGCTGCATAAAATATTACAATGTCAATATGAGGCATCTGTAATGCTGCAGCCTCAACCTGAATGCAGCAACATGAATAGAGTAAACCTGACACTTGTGTTTAAACTCTTTTAATTCTAAATCAGTTTTAAATCAAGTCATCTATGTAGAGAGAATGAAATCTACAGATCATTAACAGTAAAACATCCCACAGTTTTGATGCTTCATGCTGTTAGCATGAGTAGCTTCTGCTGCAAAACGACCTCACAGTTCGGTCTCTGTCACAGTAAATGCTTCTGATGGCATTAAATAATCTGACTTGCAGACAGCAGTAAAGCACCAACCATGGTGTTTGTCAGATGACCATAATATTCCTGATTTATTTCAAATGTATGTTTGTCACATTAGATTTTAAATTAATTTGAAATAAGTTGTAACCTTGCTTTTTTATGAGGTTAAAAACCACTTCTTGTTCTCTTTCGATCCTGTTTTAATTACATTTCTTTCTGCTGCTCCTAAATGATGTCTGGGATCATCCACATTCTGTCTTTCTATACATTATTCTCCGTTTGTTTTGTGGAAAGCTGTTTCTCTACCTTCACATCAAGCTTCAGGCTCTTTTGTGTAAATCTTATGCTAATAAACATGGAGGTTTGGTCCAGCTGTGTCCTCCGTTTGGGTTCCCGGTCCTGTCAGTTTGTCACTGTTCAGTTCAGGCGCCACGGACCCAGCAGGTCCTTCCTGTAATGAGAACAGTGTAGCATGTCATACTTTCTTATTTGCATCCATGGTGAGAGGAAAAGGATACCTGATGAAAAATTTCAGGGACGCCGCTTTGCCTCAAGCTCATATGACGACTTTCAGTAAAACCGGGTTGTTAGACTTCTTCCAAAGTGGATTAGAGGTTTCTTGGACACGTCTAAGTCATGAAGCCTCCATGTAGCAACACAGGTCATTATGTCGTGTCTGTCGCTTTGAGCCAAATGACTCAGATTCATAATAAAGCTGAGCTGGCTGCTGGGGGTCATGGAGTTCTGGGTTCACTTTCTGACGACTCCGTCCGGTTATTTAAAAACGCTCATATTTTAGGAAACAGAAAAGCAGAACTGACCTGGTTTACCTTTCTTGGTGTCTTTGGCCCGTTAGAGTGGGATGCTAACAACAATATCCATCATTTGCTTCGGCTCAACTGAACTGTGTTTTATTGTGTACTGGGAGAAAAGCCAAGACGTCTCTGGTCTGCAGTGTCTTTGTTTAAAGTAGCAGAGCTCTCCAGTCCGTTGGTTTTCAACTGGTCAGAGTTCAGGACTCAACATTATCCTTTATCACCAAACTACAACCCAAATCAATTCAATTCAGTCGTGGTTTTAAGGATTAATCACAGGATGGCATCAAAGAATGATTAATGATCACCTGTTACCGACTCAGTTGCTGCTTTCATTGAAAATATAAAAATCTCCTCAGCAGGAGTCTGTGGACTGTTGGGAGGATTAATTGTCTGGAAATCCAGTATTAGTGGTTGGATTCCAGCTTCATCCTACATGTTGTGCCCTTTGGCAAGGCAGTCCAACCCCATGTTACCAACCGATCTGCGCATCAGTATCAAAATGAGTGACTGGACGACGGGTTAAAGCGCTCTGAGCGTTAGTGTGACTAACTCAGTTCATTTTTGTTTTTCAAAAACTCAAATTTCAAAGCTAAATCGGTAGAATGTTAAAAAATGCAGGACTGAGTTCAATCATGGTGCAACACTGCAGCAGCGTTATGGCTACTCCTAATTTTGATATGAATCACTGAAGTAAAGTTTAAATATTGTAGTATGGTTCCAATAAAATAAGTAAGAAGACGATATTGTTTCCATGTTTCAGAATTATAATCTTTTACTTTAAATGCCTTAAATTGTCTGGTTTCATCTGCGATATGTGATATGTGATATGTGATGCTCTTTCCCATGCAGACATATGTTGAGAATAAATAGTTCTGTAAATAATTTGCTCTATCTCTTTTAGCTATTTGCAAAGCTAATGCTAAAGGAAGTGACACAGTAGGGAACGCCCTCTGTAGGGCGAAGCTCAGATAGAGGCTAACAAACTGATGTTTGATCTATTAGCCCATGAAGATAGCATGAACAAAAGGATCAGCTGTATTTTAGTCTTAATAAATGAAATTCATGAATTCAACTCACTGACTCTTCTTCAACCTCATACATCAAGAACCTAATGGAGAAAGTTTAACTCATGTAATACAGAGCAGATCACATGATGAATCCAGTCTCTGCTTCACCAGCAGAGCTCTGATGTTCAGGAGTGAAACAAATCTTCTGCCTGGCTCTCTAACATGAACCCTGGGAACTGAGTCGCTGTTTCACACAGATTCACAATCTCTTCCTTTGCTACCAAACTGAGACTGAAAACAGGCAAAAGGGGAGGGCCAAGACAGAGGAAGTTAAAGTCATTCTGTTCTTTTCAAAGAGCCATAAGTCATGTCTCGAAGCTGCATCAATGTAAAGGTCAGGTTTGTTATATTGACACAATGATGTTGTGTTCAGGAAAAACTTTCCTTTTGCAAACTGAACGGTTTGTTGTGGCTGATAAAATTCCCACAGAAGACCAACAACAGGTTTCTGGAGTTGTAGTGTTTGGTGAAATTCCTGATCATCTCTAAAAAGTCTTGATTGGAGCGCTGGGATCAGAATGGGACATCCATAAAGGAAATCCATCTGGTCACAGTGTCTCTGTAGTAAAACATCATTCAGTCTTCTGACAGGCAATGAGAAACAGTTACTAACCCACAGGAAGGAGCTTCTGTCAGAAATCTCCTATTATTATTATAAGCTGTGGTAGCTGTCAGTGTGAATTGGTACCTGTCGCTCAGAAATGGCCATCAGAGTGATGGCTTATTTAGATGTAGAGCAGCAGCAACCAGACCTCCTTTCACATTAATAACCTGCAGGCACTGGAGCCCAGAATAATAAAAGGTTTTACTCGTTGTACTTCGACTTACTGACAACAGTTGGCGACTTTTCACCGACAGGAACCGAACAACAGAAATGAGGGGCGTTCTGTTGGTTAAAGTTTGGTGTGAAACGTGGAAGTTACCTGGGTGCAGAGTGAAACTTCGCTCAGTCCCTGGAGAGAAGAAATGAATGATTTCTGCTCGGAACCGACGCTCCGTCTGCCTCTGGCTCCGTTCTGGGGGAACGTTATTAATCAGACCCGTGGATGCTGCTGACATTCAGCTTTCCACAACAGATCTCTTTGGGGTGACACAGTAATCATAAATATCCTCGTCTCCCTGAGTTTTATCTCATACATTTTAACTGTGTTCTGCGGGAGTCAGACGCTCCCCGGGTGTTAGTTTGGGCCAGAAATCCCCTGCCTCCATCAGACCGTCTCCACCCTATTTTTCCAGAGTGTGAGGTAATTACCTCCCCATGAATTCACTGATGACTAGATCTGCTGCAGATATGATAAAAATAGCTGACAGGGAATTTGACATAATAGCCACATTGTCTCATGGAGAAAGGAGCTCCTAATGAATTCAGATGAGGCTCACCTCCATAATTATCTCCGTGTGATTCAGATGAGGCGTTTTGTTTGTAAAGGCTGCCGCTGTTTGCTGAGCAAAAGTGACTCGCCGGCGACTTTTGGACAACCTTGGTGTGAAGTTTATGATGACTTTGTCAGGCCTGAAAACGCTGTTCTGCAAGATATCTCTGAAAGATAATCGAATGGAGTCTGGTGATCGCTCTGTGGCGGCCTCTTTATTTGCAGCATAAAAGCAGCTGTTAGTTCAATCCAATTCCCAGCTGTGGGCCCGAAGAAAAGTTCAAGACTGGTGAACAAAACGATTCCTTAATCCTCAGAAGCTGCTTGAGGTGGCCAGAGATGGGAATACTTCTGCAAAGGAAAGTCTGCAGCCTTTTAACAAGCTTTTAATTTGTTTTTTTGGACCAAAAATGCTTTTCAGCGAACACATTAACAGCCCCCCTGAGTGTATTAAGTGGAGAGCTATGCTGAATATGATCAAGGTTAAGGACTTTCATGTTAGTGCTTTATGGGTCAGTTTTTCCAGCCAAGGTCAGGCTGGATCTGAATTACTCCCACAGGTATGTTTGGCTGCATTAATTGCATTATAATTCTTATCAGAGCTGACCTGTAAAAGCCAAAGCCTCACTTAGAAAATGAGCATCCTGGGCTTTGTGTTGTCCTGTAAAAAACAGGCAGAAAGAATCGGCTGCTGGCTGTTTACTGTCAGGAGGATGCAGGGTTCGTCCTCCACACGCTGCAGAGGGAATCTTATCAGAGGCTGCAGGGATCTGCTACCTCAGCCGTTTCTGGAGCCGCGCTGAGCCGCTCCATAATACACCGTCCTCTGAGGGTTTCGTTCAGAGAACAAACCTGTAATTATCTCCTCGTGTTGTAACGACAAAGAGAAAAATGCTTTGGTGGCTCACTCCACAGAGCAATAATTGGAGCAGAGAAAGAACATGTTGCTCTGTGTCATAAGCATAAATCTGAGTTTTACATAGAAAAGAGATGAGAGGCATATTTTATATGAACTTTTTGCAGCTTCATGTTTTTAGAAACTCTTCTGAGATTAACTGCAGAGTAGAAATGTTTCCATACTTAAATAAGTCCATGTTTTACTCGTGTTCATTTGGCTTCTGTTCAGTTTTTAGACGGATCCTTCAGATAAACATCAGTTATTTCATCACTGCTTCCTGCAAAGAGTCATTCTGTCTGAGGTCACATTAACGCAGCAGGAGAATGTAACCAACATCTGATCTTTTCGCTCAAACCCAAACCCAATTTTTAAAACATCAGCCCGAACCCCAAAAATCAGATTTGTGCCACTTCCATATGTGGTAGTAAATCAGATGTGCATCAGATTCTCCATTCATGTTGAATTTAGTCTGACTTTCACATCATCGATGTGCGACATGCATCATCATTCTGCACCAGAAGAAACCAGGGACACTAAATCTGGATGTAAACAATGACTGAAATCATAATTATGAATAATTATGAAGCCCATCACATCACAGTCCCACCACTGACTCCACATCCAAACACTAAACAAGTCAAAATACCATTCCTGCTTTCTTTAGTAAATTCTTCGAGATGTTCTGATTTTGTAACGATACTGTTGACTATTGTTGCTTGAAAATTTGTAATTGATTGACTGATGGTGGCACCAGTTAGTTTTTATATTAACATGCAGCTGCAGCAGCGTAACGTCTGTCCTCTAAACATGCAGCTCATAAAACATTCACACTGAAGTCTGGTTACAGTGGCATCATTCAGTAGAGTGAACCACTGCAAACAAATGAAGTGAATTCTGACTGTACTTTTGCATGTAAAAAAACAAACAAAAAAATTATTAATTGCATTAAAATGTGATTAATTAATCTTGTTAAATTCCTGGTCCTAAAATAAACCTCTTAGCGCCTTTGATTCTGTTTCAGTCAGGAAACTTAGTGAAACTATGACAATCAGACTGACTGACCATAAAGGAAAAACTACAGATCCTAAGCAGGAGCCTTGAGGAACTCCACAGTTTACAACAGAAAACCTGACCCAACTGGACAGAACAACTTCTGCTTTACAAAAATGATCGTCATGGTTCACTGGGAGAAAAGCACCAGTCAAATCCAGTAAGATTAAAACAGCAGAATCGTCAGAGTTAAAAGCAGATCACTAAAAACTTCCGGTTCTGTTTTTAAAACCAAACTGAAACCCTAAAACGTGAGTTTTCTCCTCAGGCTGGAGGGTTTTACCTGCTGTCATTTCTCAGAGTTAAAGGCCTTCAGGAGTTTGTCTTCCTCAGATAAATGGCAGAAGTAGAAGGTTTTCAAAAGTCAAACTTTACCTGACTCTATAAATGCCACTTTAGAGGTACAACCACTGCTTTCTATAAAACACCCATCAGCTACACAACCTCCCACACTTTTAAGAGTACCGTTTTCTGTAAAGTGGAGAGATCAAGCACAGGCAGCCCGAGGGCAGTAATTCAGTTATGTCTCTCTCAGGTGGAGAGGAGAGCTGGATCTTAAAGCCTCAGGATCTAACTAAAGTTAGAAAATGACACTTGCAGCCCTGAGGGTCATTAGCCGCAGAGCATAATTACTCTAACATGTCACGTCCGGCTTGTTAGCGCCGGCGCTCAAAGTAAAACAAACGACCATCAACATGCATCGTCCAGCCCGCATTGTCAACAAGGATTCCTTAGAGGCTGTAAAGGATGAAAAGGGGCTGAAATGATGAATAATTTATCATAGCAAATTAATTTCATGCTCCGCCAGCGTCCTGGACGACAGTGTGTGACATCCTGAAACGATTATGCAATTCTCCCTGTTGGACCGAGACTTTACGCTCCTGCTGGAGCCTGAAAAGGACTTTTGTGTTCAGTTGTGTGGTTAAGTTTTCTGCTATTAACAGACCAGCATTAATGCTCATGTTTATTTAATGGTTTATTAATAAGAACCCTGTGGTTGATCTTTCTAATCAAATCTTGATTACATGAGTCTAATCAGCATACATGCTCAGCTCCACGCAGAAACCAATGAGCTGCTCTGCAGATGGTTTTGGAGAAAACATTCCATCAGTTTATAGTCAGGATGACGACGACTGTTTGGTTTTCAACTTAAAAATAAAGAAACATTATTTTCCTCAGCTGTTGTTCAGGAAGGATCTGAACTCATGTGACAGTTTGTTCAGCTTGGCTGCAAACTTGACTTAAATTATGCACATTCATCCCAACATAAATAGTTTCCAATGATTTAAAATGCAAATAATCCGTAATTGTGACATTAAGCAACATTGTTTTTGACAGTAATGGCTGATGTTTATGTTTAGCTGCTTCATGCAGATGTGAGTTGTAACAGAAACTGTCGTTTCACACATGGACCACATGGATCACACTTCCTCCATTACTGTCCTACAGAAAGTTCTGCTGGCTCAGAGCTGTTGGGTTTTATCCATCTCCTTGCCGTTCACAGTGAGCCTGGTTCGGTTCTGCTGGAGCTTTCTTCCTGTTAAACTGGAGTCATTTGTTCCCACTGTCTCCACATGCTTGCTCACTATGAAGAAAGTCCAGGAAGTCATTATGTTTGTACGGTTAGCCAGGCTGATGCTAAATCACTAAACCACTAACTTGAATTCAAATTATTTCAACACTGAGCACCAATTTAAACTGGACATTATAATTTACATGTTTTATTTCTTAGACATTGTTTTCATGTTTCTATCTCCTTCTCTAAAACAGAGAATGCAAGGAGAGGAAATGGAACAGTTTCCCTCCACTTCAGAATAAGAGCATGGATATAATCATTTAACTAAATCAAAACTTCTTATCAGTCAATAATTAAAAGTTCAACTCAGATGTCAAACTTTATTCAACTGAGATTTTAAAAACAGGCAAGTAAATTAAAAGTTTTACAGTTTATATGGAAAAATGAAGTTAAGGGAATCTAAGTCTGCTAAATGTTTTTAAAGTTAGCAAAGTGCTACATGAAAGATTAGCTAGTGAAGATGAAGCTGCAAGGTGCTCTGCTACTTGATGTCCTATTGGCCAGAGTGGATGTTGGTTTGAAGATGATTTTCACACATTAAGGCAGGGGTGTCAAACTCAATTTCACCAAGGGCCACTTCAGCATAGTGGCCACCCTCAACGGGCCACATTGACGGTATAAATCAGGAATGCCCAAGTGCAGTCCTCCACACTGCAACTTTTAGATGCGTCCCTGCTAAAACAAACCCCAGACAAAAAGTTGACTTCCCTCATTAGCAGCAACTCAGTTCTGTAGAGGCCTATGAATGAGTCAATGATCCAGGTGTGTTAGAGAAGGAAGGCATCTAAAGTTGCAGAGTGAAAGGTCTGGAAAACTAGACTTGGGCAACCCTAGCATAAATGTATGAAAATACAATGTTAAAAATAAATTAAACAACACCTCACATTGTTAAATAACTGATTTTATGTATTCAAGTTTTAAATATTACATTTGCATGGATGTAAAATTACTGCTCAGTTTAAAAATTACAATATTTTTAAACTGCTCAGCTAAACTTTGCTCTTTAGCTTGTTAGCTTGTCGATGTTTCAGTTTTATTCGCTGGGAAAATTAATCTTTGTCTGCTTTAAAGATAAGCAGACAAAGAATAAAAACAAGTTTTGATATTAACTCTCAACTTCATTCACAAAACTTTTTCGTTATTTCTTACACAACGAACATGTATTTCACATAAGAACAAAACAATTAGGTGATGTTTCCTGTCCTTGAGCACAAAGCTGATCCTCTTCACCCTGTCACCAACTCACACATCCTCATTGTGTTGTGTAAATAAACAAAACACAAACAAAATCAATAAACTATATGCATATTCCAGTATACTGAGTTTTGGTTTTACATTCATTCTATTTAAATTTAGTTTGTTCGTGCTCACCAATGTTTTCCCCTGGTCAGTTCGTCCATGTCTGGTTTTAGTTCTATTCTGTGGAAATCCGCAAAACAGCTGTAGGTTTTCGTCAGTAATGCGCGATCTGTGCTTGGTCTTGTTTAAATTCATTATTGAAAACATCTGTTCGCACAGATAGGTGCTTCCAAACGTGGACAAAACACGAGCTGCATGGAGTCGAAGCTGTGGCATCAAATCAGGGGCAGGAGACGGTAAAAGTCCTGGATTGAAACATCTCGGAACTTCGCTCTTTAGCTTGTTAGCTTGTCGATGTTTCAGTTTTATTCGCTGGGAAAATTAATAATCAGCTCGAGGTGACTCTGCTGCACTCTAGTGGTGAGGAGCCGTAATGTTGGCTGGTAAGAATCGGAAGGCATTATGGGAGATGTAGTTTGTAGTCAATTCATGCTCAAAACCTATTTTAAGTCAATCAATGGGGCTGTAAAACGGTGGCGGGGGGGAGAGGGCCACATAAAATGACGTAGCGGGCCACATGTGGCCAGCGGGCCTTGAGTTTGACACATGTGCATTAAGGTATATTTGGTGTTAGGACAATTAAAATAATCAGCTGTAAGGGTTTTTAGAGGGGGTCCCTGTGAATACCGGGGTCCACTGTAGCAACCTGCACAACAACCACAAATATTACAACAATGATAAACTCAGTGCTGTTTTTTAGAAGCACTAATGGTGTTAGTGTGGAAACTTTTTTGAAACTTTTACTGGAAGGTTTTCAGTTCTGGTTGAGGTTTGACATTTTTCCAGTGTCACCAATGAGTCAAACTTGGTCACAGTTGTTAAATGAAGGAAGAATCAGTTCCTCACCAAAGTACATAAGAAGTCCCACAATTTTATTTTTGAATAAGTGACAACTGAGAGAATCGACCCAGAAGTGTCAGAGCGGCTGCCATTACGAGAGACAGATGGAGTCTTACAGCTCAGGCAGGAAAGTAAAAACCATTTTCGAAGTTTTTACAGCCAGAATGGAGACGGATCTTCACTTCCTGCTCGTCTTACCAGCTCACTTCTCAATTTAGCATCAGTCCTCAAGGAATGAGGACTGTTTTACTGCAAAACAGAGTAAAACTGATAAAATCATGTTGTTTGTTTCTGCAGACAAGAACTGAGGACAGATAAGCGATTACAGAGAACAGATGATTGGAGACATTGGCCACAACAGCAGCAATTCATTGTTTAATCTGAGAAAAGACGCTTTGCTTTTTGTTTGTAAAGTGTCCAATCAGACCTTTCCTTTAAAAAAACATTTAATTTAGAACATCAATAAAATGAGACAAAGTTTCATGGAAACAAAAGTATTCATCATCCTGAAACATTTCCATAGTTTGTCTCTGCAGCAGATGAATGGAAACCGGGTTGGAGGTTCACCTGTAACCACGACAACCAGACCTACATACAACCAGAGCCAGAACAATAACATTCATCTGTTAGAACGGCCTAGTCAAAGTCCAGACCTACATACAACCAGAGCCAGAATAATAACATTCATCTGTTAGAACGGCCTAGTCAAAGTCCAGACCTACATACAACTGAGAATCTGTGGCAGAACTTGAGCCGTGATGCTTACAGGTCCAATGGGATTGAGGTTTCACTGAACAGAACGGAGAAAAGGTTTTCTGCTCTGGACGTTGGAGAGAATAGAATAGAATAGAATTCAACTTTATTGTCATTGCACTGTCACAAGTACAAGCAACAAGATGTAGTTTGCATCTATCCAGAAGTGCTCTACAAGGAAACTAAAACAACTTCTGGGAAGAAACATCAGACACACCACAGCTCTCAGATTTATACCTGTAAAGAATTTTGAATTATTTTTCTTCCAAGCAGTTTTGTGTTGATGAATAAGATAAATTCTTCTTCTGCAGAAGTTTGCTTCCATGGTTCGGCTGCCGCTCTGTGATGGATGCGGCGGCGCTCCGGCTCCAACATAACCTTTTAGGAATTAGATGATGTGGTGAGTTAACATGCTGTCGTTCCCTCCAGTCATGTCTGATCCACAGTCTGTGTCTCCGCCGGCCTTTTAGCTTCCAGAAGGTTCTGCTGTGAACCGTCCGGACCCAGCGCAGGCTGGACACAGACAGATACGCACATGAATGTAATCCAATCCCAGGCAGGAAGTCTCTGAGCTGCGAGTGTTCTCCTTTATCTGGCCACCGACTGAGTCAGATCCAAATCTTTTTATGGTTGTCTGTTTCTGAACAGGTCTAATGTTTATCTCTCAGATGAAGAATGACCAGAGAGGAAGACCTCACAGCAACAAGCCACACAGAACCAGAGGTTCTGATTCAGAGTGGAACCTTCAGTTCTGATGGAAGATGTAATTACACGGCTTCAAAAGTACTCATGGTGTTTTAACTTTTCTCTCAGTGGAATAAATCGGGATCTTATGTGAAAGACAAACAGGAATGTTTGTGAAGTGGATGAAAAGTCATATTTGTTTTCAAAAAGTAAAATCAATAACTGTGGAAACAAGTTACAGATTTCTGACCTTCAGTCCCAGAGGAGTTGGACAAAAGGCTTCATGGATGAGGAGGAGAAATTTAAAACCATCTTTTCTATCGGTCCCAACCGGGTCAAAGTCCAGACAGGAACACATTTAAAGGGCCGGTATTATGTATTCTCACAGACAGACATTGTGCCATTTTATAGCACCACTAAGTAATTATGTTACTTTCATTTATAAAAATGCTGTTTATATCAAACAAATAAGACACTTTAAAATTGGACTCTGTCTCTTTAAGAAGCTCCTACTCTGCCTTCAGATCGTCATCACAGCAACACTTTTCCATGATGCCGTTTACAACCGTTCTTAGGAGCGTTGGATTAAAAAGTAGTGTATACTACTTTCTCAGCAGATGTGCAGATCCACCAGGTGTTTGCTAATGGCTGCTGGCTAGTCTGGAGGAGCCGAGTGTTGGCAGGCTGGAATCTCACCTGGACGCTGCAGCAGAGGAGCAGCTTCGGGTAAATCAGTGGCACTTTGTGGCAGCAAGTGCTTAGGCACATCTGTATGGTTACCATGGTGATTCAAGGATTTCTCAAACATGCATGAAAGAGTCAGAATATTTCAGGTGGGTTTTTTATGAGAGAATAACATTATAGCATGATGTAAAACACGATACTGTCCCCTTAAGAATTTTTGGGAAGTACTGAGCACCTGATCTGAGTGACCTGGAGTTAAATCACAAGCCAGCCTGGTGAACCAGCTGCATGAGTGTCTGAACTTCTGTTGAGAAACCACTGCTTGTCGGAGCCATGGACTCTGTTGAACTTCTAAACAACTGGATCTGATTTTAGCTAATCGCTAACATTTGGCCACAACGTTTGTAATGCGAAGGAAGGCATGCTATGAAGCTTACCAAAAATTGCCTGCGCTGTAAACAACCATCTCCCACGCAGAGAGAAGCTGTGGGTCGAATGACATCAGCAGTGAAATGTCAGAAACATTCCTCTTGCTCTGACTTTAACTGCTCAGTATTTGGAAGCCAACATGGACTGAATGTTTTTGTTCACTTCTTCTGCTGCCATCCCTAAAACTACAGGCAGACTGCAATTCTAAAAGAGCAGGAACGTGACATCATCGTTCACAACTCCTCCTCCTGTTCACTGATTGGCCAGGATGAAATTCATCCTGAGAAATCGAGCTCAATGGAACAAATCCAGGATGGAGAACTGAATGGAGATGAGAATCGAGGAGAAAAGCATAGGAAGGCAAAGGACAGGATCATTCTGAGGAAGAATTTCCTCTAGAAGCCAAATGATTCTGAGGATGACTGAACAGAAATGCACATCAGATCTTATCCTTCATTTTACAATTATCCACAACTTGTGCATAACTGTGTTTGGATAATCACATAAAATCCCCAAACATTTAATTGAAGTTTTTTAGTAATATGCCAAAACGTGAAAAGCTGGAGGGGTAAGAACGCCTTAGTAAGGTACAGTCTGTGTGATTATAGCTGGAGGAGAAGGAAATGCTAAAAACAGAGAAGGAAAACAGTAACTCTCACTTATTAAAACTAATTTTTTATGTTTTTCACAGCTGCCTTGACCCTTTTTGAAAGGGTCACTGGAATAAACCATGATGAATTTCTCTCAGTTCTTAAGAAACGACCTCCTGCTTTATGGAAATGCATTTAATTACAATAAAACTATGCATGGATAAATGAGAATTCTTAACTGCCTCCAGCTAACTTGTTCCGAATACCTATAACCTAATAAAACCTGCTTGCTCATATTAAATTCATGCCATTTAGAGTTCATTATGGTAATCTATAAGTAAGAAGAAGACTGTTTTGTTTCCACAGCAACCGTTTTATAATAAACCGGCAGAAAGGAACATCAGAGCCAAAATCGACGCAGGTGACATTATTGTGTATTCATGAAAAGACACTTCCTGCCGGCAGCAGGGACACGGAGGGGCGGTGCATGTTTTATATGAGGAATCGACGTTTTGGGAGTTCGTGACCTTTCTGCTGATCCGCCCATCGCTGTGAATGACAAGAGCATTGATTCCTGTAGCGAGCGCTTTGTTGCCACATTACAGGTGAGTGTGGCGCGGCGTGGCGCAGCGTGGCGCGGCGTGGCACGGCGTGGCGCGGCGTGGAGGAGGAAACAACCGCAGACACAAACAGCCACAGATTCACCATCTGTTTAAAAATCCTTCCACTGCACAAACATCACAGCTGCTGATGCTGTGCCTCTCAGATCAGCTGCTTAACTGGAAACATGTTTTTTTACTCTGTCTTAAACTCCATTTAACGGCATTAAAAAGAGAATTAATCATCTTTATCACAGAAAGCATATTCCTGCCATGTTGCGCCGTCTGCTCTCCAACCACGCTGCAGGGACTTCACTGATGAGAGCTTCTTCGTGTCCCACTGTGGACAAAAGCAGGCGTAACGGAGGACATTGCTCTCAATGACAGCTTTGTACTCAGTCCTCATTAGCAAAGAGGGCTAATAAATTATGTCTGGGAACTGATTTGCTCAGAATGTGAACCATGGAGGGTCAGCAGAGAGGTGAAGAAGAGAGTCGGGGAAACTGAGAGATAATCTGAAGATGTTTCCTCTTTACATTCATGTCCAACTTGTTGCACCGTGTAGTGAATGCACCGTGCGACGCCCCTTCTCTCTCACCACCAAATCATTTTATGAACCTCGAAAATGGTTTCCATGCAATCTCTGACCTTTCCAAATGCTTCCCACCTCTGCCCGGCTCCCCAGGGAACCTTGTCAGCTCTGCAGCCTCAGGCGTCATCAAAGCCCTTGTGCAGAATATCTGACATGGAAGCACCTTCTGCCATGCTCTGCAGGCTGTGCACCCGCCAATGATCGCTGGAAAATGTTCTGCCAGTTTAGCTCTGCAGGTAGTAATGAGAGCCCCGTTTCTCTTCCCCAAAGACTTGGCTCTACTCGGAGGCTTTCTTCTTCTGTGTCATTCTCTTGGCTGCAGTCAGAGGCAAGCTGATGGTAATGCAGCTAACTAACAGGACCCCATGAGGATCACAGAACTGGAATTACAGCTTGTTCTGGACAGGAAATCAGGCAACAAGCTTTGTTCTACTTGATTTTGCTGAGAAGAGCAAGAAAACATCATAATCATTTGTTTAGGGGTTATTTGTGCTGCTGCTTTGATCTTGCAGTTTCTCTAATTTTCAATTTTGTGTTTTTTATTATCTGAATAAAAACTGAATCTGAGTCACTTGGATTATAAACTAAAAGTCAGCGCATCTATTTCTGAATTCTCTGGGATATTTGAGTTTCACAGAATGACTCCGGCTCAGAATTTCTTTTCTATTCATGCTGCTGAGAATTCATCCTGAAGGACAGCACAGAGCTCTGTGCTTTATTATTAATTCTTCCATCCCTTTAAAATTTTATTAATTCATTGTTTAAACTTAAACTTCTTTCTTTTTTTTTTTACAAAAATGATATCAAAAACATCCATGCAAATGACAAAAGCCCAAACCCAGTTTAAGACTGCACTGCTCTCCCACCTTGTACAGCCATGTTACAAGAATAAAAACACAATGAATCCTGGGTACGGTGAGCCGTGAAGGACACACCAGACCTTTAAATCGGGCCAAATGAAGGATTTATAAGCCACATTGAAATGTGGACAGAGTTCATCGCATCTCTGTGACATAATCAGCCTTCAGATCCTGAATTTTCTCACCCAAAGTTCATATCAGCAACAACTTTCTGTAACGTAAATAATGCATAAATTGTGATTTGTAAGAAAAAAAGCAAAGTAAGGAAACATGATCAGTAAGTTATGCTCAGAGTAACTTCAGCTGTTTTACTAAAAGGAAAAGATTTAATCTGAGTCGTGACCTGATGTCTGCTTCACACACACTGGGAGTCGGTCCCACTAAGGATGTCCTCAAGTTCAAATATAAATGAGTCGTTGTTACATTTATATTTCATGCTTGTAATTGTTAGTGAAAACAGCATCTGGGTTTTCTATTCAGCTCGCTTCCTTTATTTAGTGTTTACAGTTTACTTTCTAAGCTAAACTGATAAATAACTTTCCACAATTTAATTAAATAATTATTTGAACCATTGTAGCAGAAAATCTAAACATTTTTGTGAATATTTACCTCTGCCGTTTCCCTCTACCAGCAACTGTGCACAGGCAAAACATTCCCCAGGAACTTGTGTTCATGTTATTAGTTCTGGGTCTGACTCAGGAAACGGATACAAAGGAGGGAAGTTATCTTATGGTGTTTTGAGTATTATTGGGATTTAATGAAAATATGTCTTGTTTGTCTTTGTTTTATTGTAAATATTCTCATTTTGCAGTTTGTGATGGTTTCTCCCTTTATGTAAGCCGCCTCTCATTCATCATTCATGTTGGTCTGGTGATGCTGCTACACTGAGAGTAAAGAAGCTTGAACTGATGTCAACCTGAACTTGTTCTTACAACCGTTTGGGTCGCGCCTCCATAACCAGTCGGTCACCATGACAACCATGTGATACCAGAAAGTTCTGCCTCCAGTTCTACTGGTAGAAAGAACCACCAGTAAACCTCTGCTGGAACCATCAGGTCTGCAGCATAAAATGGAGCTTTTTATTCAAATCTTTAATGTAATAATAAGCATTTATCATCATGTTTTATATTCAGATGAAATCCCAGCAAGTATCTGACACGGTGCAGCTATCTGCTCCTCACACAGGGAGCCTGAGGTCCTTGGACTTTCACTGAAGACTAGAGAAGCACCAAACAAAAAAGACGAGCCAAAGAAGAGACACTCCAGCCTCGATTTTTCTCATATTCATTAGGCTGAGCTCACACTGTGGCCACCACGCTGAAACTTGATAACAGCAGTGATCCGCAGGTCTGCCTCCCATATGCTCCCACTAATGAGGTCAGGCTGAGCCGGAGAGGTCCAGCTGCCTTATAATCAGCCTCCATGTTTGTGTATGCTAATGATCTAGCTGCTAATAATCTCATTTAGAAACCTGTCAACACTTCAACTACTCCTACTGATTATGCTGCAATACATCCCGTTTTAAATACGGGATAGGTGCAGTTCAACACTTCGGGGAGGCGTTTGTTTGGAGGAATCAGCAGCAGCAGGTCAAGCAGGCTATGTTTACATCCACAGTAATGTTCTAATATTAACCCCTTTCAGACGTTACTTTGAATAAGAACCAGGAAGTCAAAAGAAGTTTCATCTCTACAACCCAAATAAGGACATGCAGGAAGTGGGAAAATAGCTGCAGTTTTACTGTCATGGTCAAATATTTTGCTTGTATAAGCCAGAGCAGAATGATCACATGATGTATTGACTTATGTTCATATATGTTGAAGTGTCTCCTCTGCCCCTCCCACTCCGGCTGGCTGCCGATTGCTCCCATGATGCCGTCCGTGTTCTGATCACCTGACCCGTTTCCAGTCGGCTGACTGTCGCCTCTTCCTACCTCATGTCTGTAACCGACTCTGAACCTTGCTTCATGTATCTGGACCCTGATTACTGCTTCACAGATTCTGGATCTGTTCTGCCTTCCTGCTGATCTGGATCGATTCCCTCAGCATTGATTATTGGGTCGTGAACACGGTAACCTCTGACCCCCCGTGGTTTGCCCTCAGAAGCAGATCTCCGTGTTCTTTGGTTCAGTTTTCTCATCCTGTGTTGTCCTTGTTTTTGGTTTCCAGCCTTCCGCGTTATCCACTCGATGCTGCTGGTGCAACAATCCCCTGTAAACCAACATATTCTTATCCTCTAAAGTCACAAGGAAACAAGCTGGCTGAGCTTATTTTAATAAATCAATCAATAACCATAACCAGCCCGCAACTTTGTCCATGTTTTTAATGTTGGCACACTGTGCATGTTTGATGAGTTCATATTTTCTAGCTTCCTAGAAACTTTGGATTTGTTGGAAAAGTGAACGGACCAGCTAACTATTAACTGATGCTTCGAGCTTTGAAACTTTATGTGAGCATGTTTTTGTTTTGCACTGAACTAAAAACGTCCCTCAGCTTCTTCTTTCTTCACTTGGAACGGAGAGACGAGTTTCAGTGGCAGGTCATCTTCATCCTGTCATCAGGCTTTTAATGAGGCTTTATTGGTCATATTTACCAGGAGTTTATGGCTCTTGATGAACTCAGGGCCCTTCCCTAATTCAGATGGGCTATGCTGAGAGCAACATTATATCATCAATATCACATATTTTAATTTGCAATATTGACTTCTGAACAAACTCAGCCTTAAACCAGAAGTGATGAGAGAAAAGTAAGTACACCCCAGCAGTGAGGTTTTCTCTCAGTCTCCCTCCTCGCTGCAGTTCATTGACTTTGGCAGACGTTCATATCCGTATAACTCTCTAAAGGTCCCACAGTTTCTCTTAAGTCAGGTTGAGGTCTGGACTTTGACTGGGCCGCTACAACACACTGTTTCTTTTTCAGCCATTTTGTGGTGCTGATGCTGTGTTTGTGCTCCTTGTCCCGGTGATGACCCAGTGCAGACCGAGCCTCAGCTGCTGGACACATTTGGTTCAGGAGAGATTTGGTACAGAGTAGTTCCTGGACCTCAGTGACCACCGGTCCATCAGTTCACCATCAGGTCACAAACAGAACCCAAACATGAGCCACTGTGTGTCTGCTGCGATCCGCTGCGTTTGGGTTCCTCCATAAATATTAGACAAACTTCTCAACTTTCTGTGCAAAGGGCTTCACTGCTGTCATTTGTTCTCAACATTATGATGACCTGAATCCTGCAGAGCAGCAAAATGAAGAAAGTCCTGCAGCTCACACTAATGATCATCAGTAATCAATGCATCGGATTACAGCTCTGTCTGAAAGTTAATTCCTGTGGTAGCAGTAAGAATGGATTTTAATTTTTCACAGACAGCTGCTGATTTTTCTCTACCATAATGTTTACTTAAAGCTACCAGTGGCCTTCATGTTTTAACGTCTGTTCTAATAAACACGAATCAAAAGATGGAAATAATTCTTCCACGTTTCTTAAAGCTCCACAGAAGTCTGTTGAAGTTTGTTTAGGTTTTGTGAGTAAAGGTGAATTCACACCAGTTCTTTTTAGTCTGATTTAATCCAACTCTTAACTCATTTGCCTAGAAAGTCTGGTTCATTTTGGGACGTGTGAACAAGCAAAGGACCAAAAACACAAACTCTGGAATAACTGCACAGATATTTGAGAGAATTTAGTTTGTTATTGGCCCACATGCTGCAATGGGAGTTTTTCCTCTTGGGTTCCCTAGGACAAATGGATGATGGTGGTTGACTTATTGTGAAGGAGGAGCTACGTGGCTAACCGCCTGGCTGATCCAAAATAATACTGTGGGAAGTTAATTTTGTTATTTAATGTGTAAAGAAACAGCAAATGAAACTATATTTCCAGCTTCATATCCCTGAGACGCAGGTCTTCAGTGACATTATTCCAAACGGTTCTGTGTGAATCCGAAACATGATGCAGCGCAGCATGTCTGAGTTAAAACCATAACACTGCTGCAGGTTACCAGGAAGAGGTTAAGAGGTTAAACTAATGACTCTGACCAGGCCCAGTGTGTGTGGACACCAGCAACCGAGAAGATTCGACTTTATTTAAACGCTTCAGATAATAGAAACAATTATGTGTCACTGACTATAAAGGTATCGAATTAATGAAGATTATTTTCACACTACAGCAGGAAAAATTGTTGAAAAGAACAAAAAAAGCACCAGAAAATCCCAATGAACTGTTTCATTATAAATATCAGAGCAATTGTTCAGAATTATGTCCAGTTCTGGATATGAAATTCCTCAGAATAAAATCTGTCAGCCAGCACAGGGAAGATCCTCCTAGTTTGGACAAACAGCCTCACAGATTTACATCTGCACATTTCAATAAAAATCTGTACGCTGATATTAAAACTCTTGGCCTCGGCTGCTAACGGTGCTAATCTGATTGCCTCCAATCCAACAAACCAGTCAACAACTCAGGTTTTATTTTGACACTTTTCCCGATGTAAACAGCTTCAGCTGCTTAGCAACAATCAATGAAATGTAGAAAAAATGCCCAAACGGGAAATAATACAAACTTTCCCCAAAAGCAAATCACATTTAGGATGATTTATTTACCAATCAGTTTAATGTATCTGTGGTTTATCATGGCTGCTTTCAGTTTAATTTGATTGTAGGTTGTGGTTATGAATGTCATTCCCAAAACATAACAGTTAACTGCTGCACCAAGGAGGACAGTTTAATATTCAGAATTAGATTGATTCATTCTAACTTTCTAATAATTCATCAAATATGTTTCTGTAGCTCCAAATAATTTATGGGAAATGTTGTTAACTGCAGCTTCCTGCCATTTATGCACTCTGGGTTTCCCACACACTTCATAAGATGAACGGATGGATGGATGGATGGATGGATGGATGGATGGATGGATGGATGGATGGATGGACGGACGGACGGACGGACGGACGGACGGACGGACGGATGGATGGATGGATGGACGGACGGATGGATGGATGGACGGATGGATGAAAGGATGGATGGATGAAAGGATGGATGGATGACTGTAGACATTTTGACCTTTCATCAGCCTTTAGCCCCGCCCACCTCCCCGTCTTAACTGACCTCAGTTTGGTTTGAATCTCATGAACTGGTTTAAGTTTCACCTTCAGTGTCTAAACCTTCTCATGGTAAATTATAAAATGTTTTACCAGTTGAATCTGAATTTGTTTGTTGTATATTCATCCACTCAGATCATTTCAGAAGAGATATTATTTTTATGCAGATGATATTAAGTTGTACCAAAACTCAGTCCAAATGAGTTACGTTCTTAAAAAATGACAAACTGGTTCAAACATAACTTCCTGTCAGGTGACTGTTAGATCGTTGCCCGGATCAATCTGTTGCCATGGTTCCCTAGGCAACAGATTGGCCTTTTCAGATAGACCAGACTTTGTTACTGGCTAACCGTTAATTACTAGTTACCTGGTCACTGCAGGTTACCTGATTAATACTAGTTACTTGTTTATTTCTGGTTACTTGTTTGTTTATTAGAATTTATTTTAAAACCATGATTTTAACGTTCAGAGTCCTGCATGATGTAACTGTTTTTTCAGATTGTTTCATAAATTCTTACTAACCTCTGGTTTACGGTAACGTGATGTCTGAGTCTGAAACCTTTCTGGACTGGAACCCAGTGGACGTCCTCCTACATTGTGACCGGTTCCCCACAAACCCCGGAGCTCCTGTTTCATCACCTGAGCAGCAGAAACCATCAAAGATCCAAACGTTACATTTCAGCTCCCAGTTTGTCCCCAGGCCAGAGAAGCATGTAACTAAATTACTTTGACAACAGCAGTATTGACATTTCTCAAAGCAGTGCACAATAAAGTGATTTAAAAGCGGTCCTGTAAGCATGTTTCCCTCCAACATCTGATTGGTGGAAAAAGGCAAATACAGCAGGTCATTGAGCTGTTGAAACCAAAGCGCTGATTCAGTAAAAAGAAAACCAAGTTAAAGAGAGAAAAAATAGTTTTAAGCTTGAAAAATGAGGCAGAAGCTGAAATATGCTTTCTGTTTTGTGCGGTGTTCAGTGACAGCGGCGTGTTTGAGTGATCTCCATCAGGGTGAAGCTGCACCGCTCCTCCTCTCTCCTGTCCTGCTCCGGCTTTAAATCACCGCCTAAATTGCCTACTTTCCCCAAAATGGAGACAAAACAGCCTTTCTGCAGAGCTATTATGATGCCAGTGATTAGTTATTTTCCATTTGGTGTGCTCTGACCCATTGCACATATTCAGCTCCTCATTGCACCACTTCATTTTACCGTCCCTCCTCTGATCACCTAATGTGTCACTGCTCTCATGTTTGCCTCTTCAGCCATTAATCACCACGTTTTTTCTCTCCTGCTGCAGAACAGACGCTGCTTTCTTCCCCTGCTGGTGGTTTTTGTGTGTTTAGTTAAATCTCTGCCTCTGAATGGACAGATCAGATCTTCACTCATTCTGCAAACATCTCAAACTTCATTAGTAACGACAAGCCGCTCTCTGCTTGGTCGTTTACACCGGAGCCAACGCGTGCGGCTGTGAGGTCCTGAATTATACATGATTTAATTAAACCGATTCACCGGTTGATTCGGCGAGCACAAAGAAAATTAGATTCCTAACAGGAGATGTCCTGCCACGCCTTTTCACTGTAAGATTAGCATTGTGCTGCTGCTTTGTGCTTCCTACAATAACAGTTAAAGCTCAGTGGTTGTGAGATAATGAGGAAAAAGTGCTGAATTTAAACTTCCAGTAGCGCCAGTGAAAGGATTCAGCTCCATCCCGGCATTTAGGATGAACAAAACAATTGTACATCGGTCCTGAAATGAGAATTGATACTCTCTCCTCCATCCCCCAGCTGTTCCCGCCTGCTACTGATATCATTTCCCTGCTGATGGGGTGTGAGCGGCGGCGGCGGCGAGCTGGAGTCGTGATGTGACCTTTGCCTCGGCTGAGTAGATGAAGGTGGGTGGGATGGGGGTCTGCTGACCCTCATCTCCCAGCGCCAGCTCTCTGAGATGGGACAGCTGATGCTCAGCTGTCTGCGCGGTAATGCGACGGCGGTCGCCATGACGTCGCCGCCAGCAGACAATAGTGAAGGAAAATAAGGCCGCTTTCTAAATTGCTATGCCGGCTGCTGGAGCGTCCGCCTTCAGTCAGCAACATTCGTCAAGTTCAGATTGAATCAGCGGCGTTTTGCTCACACAGCCGATTAGGGGAAATGGGCTCCTCAGCTTCCTCTGAGCAGAAACTGCACCAACGTTTCACTTCTGACCCTGTAGGTTATGTGACTCTTAAAGTTTATATCTCAGCGCTGCTCCTCCCACCAGAGGGAAACTCCTTCACTTTGAATGCTCTGGATGTTTGCAGCCAAACAAAACAAGCAGAGCAGGAAGCAAACCTCTGCAAGAACTTAATCCCTGGAACTGAGACTGCTGCAGCCATTGTTCCAGCCGCCGTCGCTGCTTTGCTTTATGCCTCCAAAATAATGAGAAGCGGCTGCATAATGTACGTTTGGAGCTCTTTGGGGCCAAGTCATTTAATATTTCACTCTGTAGGGAAACCAGCCAACACCAGACTTTAACCCACCTGACTCCCTGCAGCTTTTACCACTTTAGTTGTGTTGTATGAGTGGAATATAGAAAATCTCAGCATTCTCAGAATGAGGGACTGCTCATGCAATCAGCTGTCCACTGTCGCCATGTGCTTGTTAAGGAGGAGGGATTGCTGCAAAGTAAGTCGCTGGATGGAATAGAAAACAATTTTTCCAGTTGGTCATGAACAGATGATTACATGTAAATGTTTGACTGACTGAATCTGGACTGGATCCTAAAACAAAGAATTTTCAGAAATAAAAACTGTTTCCAGGCTCAGATGAAACAGCACAAATAAATCCAATTTCTTCATCATTTTCATTCCTTTGGATTCTTATTCTTCATTCTCTCAGGCGTTTGGTTTGCTGTGTGTTGGATCAGAGCTCTTAGTTTTTGGTTTAGTTAAATCCACCTGGTTCCTCTGCTGCTCTCTCCTCCCCCGCTGGTTGTTTCCTCTGTCAGATCCGTCTGCTGTCTGGCATCTGCATCCTTCCTGCTGTTGACCTTCTACTGTCTGTTTGTTCCTCATGTTCAAAATTTTAATAAATTTCCCTGCAATAAGTGACTCTCCACTTGGCATTTCAATGCACTTCCTCCACAGATTTATGCCTAAAACCAAAGTTAATGACTTTCTGTGGTCGTCCTGGACAGTGCTGACCGGTCCGGTCCGGTCCGGTCCGGCTGCTCGTCGATAGCGTCCCCGTCCAACAGCTGATTCAAATGGCTGATTTACTTTCTAAGCATCTCTTCAGCTTCTGCAGATAACGACCCAACATCTGGATCATGCAGAACATCAGCCCACGCAAGGAAAAACTCAGAGGTTCATCTGATGCCTTCAAATGGTAAGAATGTGAATAAACATGTAAATATGTTGGTGTCTAATATTGCTGAGGATTTTCAAAAGATTATCTTTGTCTACAGACGCAGGTGGAGCAGACAGGAACTGCTCCCGCCCTTGGATTCCATTTGTCTGTTAAAATGTCTCCAGTGGTTCTGATGGTGACGGTCGCACCATTAGTGAGTCGGAACCTGAGCGGGAAAATGGTTATTCTCACATTAATTGTTCGAACCGCAGCTGGCTGTGCAGCAGAACTGCACCATAAAACATCTGCAGATGAAACAATGCAATTATCGGCGCCATCTGGAACAATAACGCAAGAGAACCGATATGATTAACGCCGACACAAACAGATGGGTGCGTGTTGGATCGCTGTTCAACAAGCAGACGCCAGGAAGGAACCTGGAGAGTTTTCATCAGCGGCTGGCGGCAGGCTGGAGGCGTCTGAGCTGCAGCGCCACACCAGCAGCTCGCAGGTAGACATGAAGAGATCAACAGGCTGTTTGGATCCGATTGGCTCGATAAATGAGTTGTCATTGTGGAGCGAATGAATGAGCTCAATAATGATGTCGGAGAGCTGCATGCTGGAGGCCTTACCTTTGTTAATGAGCACACAATCAATTATCAATTAGAAAGTTTTTCTTGCTCTGACTTCACTTATTATCCGACATGAAGAAAGATTCCCGCAGGATCGCCGTCTGCCTCCCGGCCTGAAGCAGGACTGCAGAGAGTCTGCAGGTTTTGTTCAGACTTTAGACTGGAGATGGATGAGCTTCTGAAGCTGTTGACATGTTTATGCATTCAACTTAGTTCAGCCTGTGTTCACTCACCGGGATGAAAACAGTGGAAGCTTTTCACCGGAGCAGCAGCCGAACCTCCAGCAGCTCCAGGATAACTGACCACATCTGGATGTTTTCTGACCTTCAGACTGTCAGGGCGGTTCTGTCGGTTATAAAACAGATATTATGGAAGTGTTGGTTATAAAACAGATATTATTTCTCTGCTACTTTGTGGTTTTGGATGACCTACTTCTGCTTTCTGCAAAGCTCTACCTGATGTTTCTGTTTGTTACTCTGGTTTTGCTTTATGATCTGCATTTATTTCATGTTTCTTTTGCTGTTTGGTTTGTTGCTGTTTGTCTCAGGATTCAGTCACATCATCTGAAGTAACAACTTTTATTGTCATTTTTATTTGTTACCATGTTGCAAAGCATCAGAGGGGATGGCTGTAGCACAAATCTCAGCACAAGCGTTAAAAATAACTAAATAAATGAACAAAACTGTAAAAAATGACTGAAAAAAGTTGAAAAAAATCCCACCATTTATGTGACTGAAAGACTGTAAGAGATACATATCAGTTAAAATGCAGGAGTTATAAGGCAGGTAAATTTCCTTCATTAGTTCTTTTGAATATATGTAACAAAAAACGGCTCAAACTATTAGAGTAGAAAATAGATCAATATTTTGTCATTGATTTCAGAAAGTGAAACTCAGGTAGTTTAATCACAGAGGGAAAATATTTCAACCAATAATCTCCTGAAATGTTGTTGGTTAGATCTGACATAAAATCTTTATTACTCATGAATTAGAATATTACATGAGTTCACTAAAAAGGATATTTATGTTTATCTCTACTCACTCAAGACTTTGTTGAGGCTCCTTTAGAATAAATTACTGCATTAATATGAGAGCTGAATAGTTGGATTATCTTTACATGCCATGAAGTTTGGTGAAGGTCTGGAAATGATTCAGGTGTTGAAGGACAGGAATCCTCCACACATCAAATCTGACGCCTCAGTTTCTGTTTCCATGAGGTGGAGAAGGAAGTTGCACTCAGTGTCTTCTGAGGTTTTTCTGTCGTTTCCTTCAGTGGTGCTTGTTGCAGCGCCCCCACAGGCCAGGAGGGGAACAGGTTTTAAAGGTTTTGGTGGGTTTGACTCAGAGCAGAGAAACAGAACCACAGCAGCTGGAAATGGAACAAATGTTGCAGCTTTGCAACATCTGAAGCATCAGGAGGAAATACAGAAAGCTAGAACGAAACAAACTCCAGATTAATTATCGTGTCACTCGGACTGAAGTCTGGCTGCAGGTTAGAAGTTCATGCTCAGACCTTCAGCTCCAGGATTTGATTCTGGATATGAAAATGCGTCTTTTTTCCAGCAGAGGAATGCTGCAGACAGCAAAGCTCTGCTGTCATTTGAGAGGGTAATTTAGAAGCAGAGCCGGGTTATAGCTGCTGGTAGGCCTGATATCACTGATGCACACATTTTGTAGATGAGTCTGACATTTAAACCAGACATGCCTTTCACTGAAGCCGACAGCTGTGGTAAATAATCAGATTCATTTGTAGGCTGAGGGGGATCTGCCAGCTTTGACGGCTTTATATCTCCAAAAAGTTGCTTCAAGTAGAAAGTTGGCGCCGGCTCTTCACTTTATTGGATCTGCAAAGTGTCTTAAAGCCGTTTTCATTTACCTGCAGATTGATATGTTCAGAACAGACGACAATATTTTACATGTTTAATATAACAAACCAGACAAACTTCATTTGTTAAATCAGAAACTTTCATTCTTATATTTTAGCGTTAAACACATGGATTCTAATCTTTATTTATTCATAGGAAGAAATAAGATAAGATAAGATAAATCTTTATTGTCATTGTCACAAGGACAACAAAATTGTTGTGTTGACTTTTTTAGATCTGCTAAAAGAAACTGTTTACATGTTTTTGTCAAATAAGAGCTGAAGAATATATGAGCCGTTTCACACAAACCCACAGAATGAGAAGAAGGCATAAAAAGCTCTGAATGTACGCGCTGCATCTATTATTAAACCTGAGGAACGCCTGCGTGTCTAACAGGAAGCAACCTGAGCTGCACACATCAGAAATAACCTTATTTCATCTGCTGACATGAAGTGTTGCAGGTTCTGAAAGAGTGAGCCTTTCCAAACATTATTTAAGCTTTGCCTGACAAATGCATCAGCTGGTTCTGTGACACTTTGACTAAATAAACCAGAGTTTGTCAGCTTTGGATGAAACTTGTGCGAGTTGCTTTGGAATCTGTCGGATTATTGGTGAAAGCACACAGTGGGAGTTTCGAACATTTCCATCTGTTCAGCCCTAAACAACCCAGTTAGCATGTGTTGCATGTATCAGGAACACGTGCCGGTTGCATCATGTTGGTCTGCAGAAGGCTCTGAGGGAATATGATTTATTAAATCAGGCGCTGACCGAACCCTCGCCTGCTGTTCGGAGTCCTTCAACTTCAGCTTCACTCAGGGCTGAAACTGCCTTTCCTCAGAAAACGTGTTTTATTATCATATTAACTGTGACTGGAATGTTTCGTGGGTTTTGTCTGTTTCAGGTGATTTTTGATGCGATGAAGAAAATAAAACCATCACTGGTTTAGATCCTTTCACAGTAAAATGTGCAGCTGGAGCTCAGAGAGCAGCTTTCTTTCATCTGTATCAGATATTAAATGTTACAAAGACTCCAGAGTCCAAGTCCAGTTTTAAATCTTTAAGTCGAGTCTTAAGTCTTATTTTTGTTACTTGTAAAAATGTGACTTGAGTCGGAGTCTCTATCTCAACCGTCTGGTTACTGTGAAAGAAAAATTGGAAATAAAAATAGATTTGTAGATATTGATGAATTTTAGTCAGTTTGTTCCTCTGTAAACAGAAAAAGCTAAATATAACACAAAATACAAAAACTGAAAGACATTTGTCAATAAAGAAGAATGAGTACAAAGTTGTCCAGACATGTTATAACTTTAATTTCAATGGAAATTTATTAGATTCTCAGATGATCTAACTGTAAATAACCTTTATAGATCTCTGTTTTGTAGTCAATCATTCATGCATATCTAGAATTCAACAATGATTCAATACACAAGCAGCAAAAACCGACTTGATTCATCGCTGCACCTCAATTCATTCTGATTAATATGTTTTATTTCACTAAATATTCTATTTGATTTGACACAATACAAAAAAATGGGAAAAAATAAGAAAATTAAGATTTATTGAATTACTGAAAAAGCTGTAAGTTTTGTATTTTGCAATCAGTTATAAGTTTATGAACTTTAAAGTCTGAGCAGAATAAAGGGAAATAAAAAGTTCTGGATTTATTTGTCCTGCTGTTTCCATCAGGAGTCTCTGGCTGCTGTGTGGAAATCTTCAGTGATTCCAGCAGACTTGTTGATTAAGCACTCGTGTCAACACTTTGTTGAATAAATGTTTCTAATTTCTCCTTATGGTTATTGACATGGCGACGTTCCGCTGAGAGCAGCTTCACCTGCTGAGCCGCAGGTTGATTTACTTCCTGGATTAGGAGCAACGTTTTAATCTAATCGCTGCAGTGAGCTGGTTTTAAATCATATGAATGCATAATGAGCCCAAATCATCAAGAACAATAAACAACGCCGTGATTATCTGAGACGCTAAAAAGAATTGCAAAGTTTTTCATCCTTATGAGGCGAATGGACAGTTGGATCATAATTAAACTTGAAGGATAAGAGAGAATAAACCTTTAGAGGTTTGAATTTAGTTTGATCTCTGCAGTTGAAACCAGAAGTTTACATACATCTTTTTTTCTCCGCAGTAAAATCAGACCAAATGTTAAAAACACTACAGTTATTTCTATTGGTTAAATCCCACAATAAACAGTCAGATTTATTTATTAATAATGTCTTCAGAATCAGAAGTTTGCATACAGATTGATTAATATTTCTTTAAACAATTAGGGAAAGCCCAGATAATCATGTTATAATTATAATAGATGGGAGGAAAAGAGACAAATCATTTCAGTGTCATTTAGAGCAAACTCACATCTTCAAACTTCATCCAGCTGCTTCATCATAAAATCAGTTATGCATTTTATTAATTCCTCAAAGTTCATAAGATTATTTCTCCTTATTCCAAAAGTCTGAGTTTTTCTACTGAAGATAAACTTTACAGTGAAACTATTTGCTGGTGTAAAATAAGCCGTGTTGGCTCTTTTTTAAGGCTCCAGCAGGTTTTATGTATCTGGATGAATTTCATCAGGAGGAGCAAAAATGACTCATCATAAAATCAGAGCTTTAAGGTTCAGAGCCTGAAAATAAAAAAGTAAAGAGACGAATATTAGAGGTTTGTCTCAGACGGGTCGGTGGAGAACATTATTAAAGTTTGGATTATTTATCTGAAATTCTAACAATTAAACCTTTAAAAAATGTAATGGATTCCTGTTTCCCTGCCAACAATAAACAGAATTTTATCTAATTTTACAGATAAAATCTGAACCTCTGAATGAATCAACAAACTTTCCTCAGAGCTTCAGTCGTTTCTTTCTGTCATCAGCAGCGACAGCCTGGCACAGACTGGAACTGCTGCAGAGGGCAGAGTGATTTATTTTCCTCTCAAGGCAGATTACTATGCAGCGTATCTGAATCATGACGTTGGAATTGTTGCAGGACGAGGTGGGAATAAAGGGAGGTTACTATGACGATTACAGGGAGGATGGATGGAAAGTCCAATGATAATATTCCACTTAATCAAAAAGAAGAAGAAGAAGTCCCAGGGAGTCTGCTGGAAGCAAAGAGGAAGGTTTTACTTCACTTTGCTTCATAAAAAAACTTCTCTGCTCCTCATTTCTCTTTACAAATGAAACTAAAAGAGATTTTTCAAAGCAGCATCTTCCAGTCAGACGACATCGTCCGTGTAATGAGTTCAGTTCAGTTCCTGAACTTCCTCATAAGGACACAGCTGACCTGGTGATGCTGCCGAGGGCCCTGCCGCTCGCCTCCCTTCAGGAGGAGTTTGGTGGGAAAGCCGAGTTAGCACATATCTCCAGACTTCATAAAGGAGCTGTGCAGAGGGCCGCGGGGCAAAAGGGCAGGAGATGATCTGTGGATGGGAGAGCCGAGCGGAAAGCTTGTGAATGTTTCCCTGTGTGTCTGTTTGATGGAAGAACCCGGCAGCTGTGCAGACTTTATGCAGGCAGCTTGTTAAGGTTAACATTTGTAGTCTGATGCAAGGACGTCTGATAGAGCGGCTCAATGTGAGAGTCAGTAATTTGGGAGAAAAATGATCAGAATGAAAGCCAACGCTTCCCTCAGTGTAACAGCTGACCTTTATGTTTCTGACTAAATTCTCTATTAATATAAATAAATGATACTTTAAATCAAAGATAATAAACTACTACATTGAAACATTACAAAAAAGAGCAATTATGTAATTTATCACAGAGAAAATTGGTACATTTGGGTCTGCAGGAATATTTTCTGTTTTCCTCCTGGGCTTAGTTCATTAATTCTGATGAATTATCTGTATAAACTTTAATGTCTTATAAAATGTGATGCAATTAATCACTTTTTTTTTTTACGTACAAATGCTCGGAGTGGAACCTTGCTCGTGCGTTTCTGGTACGCCCTTAAATTTGACGCACATCCACAAACAGCAAATCCGCTTCTCTGGTCCCATTAATTCATGATTCTAAAACTGATCTGATTGGACGCTGGAAAAGACTTTTGTTGTGTTCAAGTTGTGCTAGAAGCTGTTAGCCTATCAGTGAAGCTAGCTTCAGTAGCATCTCAATACTAAACATGTAGCAGCTAATGCTAATCTTTAGTAGCATCTCAATGCTAAACATGTAGCAGCTAATGCTAATCTTTAGTAGCATCTCAATGCTAAACATGTAGCAGCTAATGCTAATATCAATGACCTGAGTTTCTGAAGAAGCTCAGAATTAAAACAGTCACTAAGTTACTCAATAAGACTTTAAGCTACACTTTCTGGCTAAAATAAAAAGTCACCTGGATTTAGGTAAACAAACAGGTATTTTTCATTTCATTATCAATCATCAACTCTGGAGCAACGTGGTCATGTGGTCAGATTAACTTGGCCTCTTCCAGAGAGATGGGAACGTCGGGATGATATGATGCAGTGTGGGCCTGCGGAGGCAGCATTATGATGTGGGGTTGCTGCAGTCCAGTAGTCCTGTCTTACTGCCAGTAAGAAATGACAGCAGGACGAAGCTTTAATGCACCACCAGCAGGTTTTTCTAAATTGTCGTGTTTCCATTAATTTATTTTTGTAATTCCATTTGGCATCATTTTATGGTCAATAGAAATACAACTGATCAGCAAAGTGTCGTGATTTGTCTTTTCTTGTTTTATTGAAACACATTTTCCACACATTCATCAGTAGAAATCATTTCAGTCTGACATCGTCGTCTTCTGAACTTTCCATATCTAATTTCCATCCATTTTGCCGAACAGTTGGCAGCGTTATCATCCGTTTACACCTCTGTAATGATTCTGCTTAAGGTCCTGACAGAATCCAGTTTATTTAAATGCAGAAGGAAAGTTATAAATACTCACTTGATTCCCAGCAGCTTCCTGTTGTGAGAAGACAGAGAAGCACATCAAGTGCTGATTGCCTGACCTCGTTTACGGATGAAAAATGCTGCTATTTGTCGATCATCTTAATAAGACCCACTGTTTTGCTGTGGTGAATGTGATCAAGGTGTAATTTCCATTAGGCCGGCTGCCCCCTGTGGCTTCAAAGCGCTTTCTGGTCGGCTTTATTAGCGCCGCAGAGGCCAATGAATCATTAGCCGGACTCGTAGAGTCAGGGTTTCTTTTTGCTGTCTGGGGTTTCAGTGAAGGAGAAGTCAGTGGAAGGGTTGGAGGATAAACTCATTTTCTTCAAAAAACCTATTATGATTTTCTTCACCTTGATAAAATAAAAGCTCAGCAGTTAAAGGGCCAATTATGATGATTTGTGCCACCCAATATTGTGAAATGATGGTGAAAATCTCCACAGGGGTTTGACAGAATTTTAGATCAATACCAGTGAATTAGGAATAACTTTTCAGAAAGCTGACATTTCTGGGTTTTTAAAAGCCTTTATTCTCTGGCTGCTGCTCTGTTTTCATGCAATAATTTGAATCTTAAGGATCCCCATTAGCTGCACTTTCTTCATTATCTGCAGCTAAAACAAGAGCCGCCGCTCTGCTAGTGGTGCTAATGGGCGTGTTGGCTGCGAGGGCTCCTTCACTGGAAAACCAAACCTGTCCTAAAGTAAGAACTTAATGCATTTTGAGGAATAAAATTTTTTACTAGAGGCATCTTTTTCCATCCAATAATGTAACCTTGCAATAAATTTTCTTCCCTCATTTTTAGATTTTTGTCTAGAACTTTACAAAAGTGTATTTAGGTTTGGAGTTCTCATGTTCTTTACAAGAAGCAGCAAAGCGAAAAGAAAATGTTTCGTAAGAGTTCAAGCAAATTATTGGCTTTTAATTGTTGCTAAAATGCAGCTAATCAGTTCAAAGCTGTAGCAGTGAGTTCTGTGTGTTCTGGTGCAGAAACGTCTGTTAGGTTAAAATAGCAAGAAGAAAAACTAACCTGAGCGTGTGGACAAATAAAACACATTTTTACTTCAAATTTATCAAACAAAACATGCAGCCGGTTTTAAGCACCACATTATAAGTCGCCTCCTGATGCATCCAGGTTCCTCAGAGCAGCCTTTAGAAAATAAATTAGTTTGGGACTCTAGGTCTGTTATTCCTGACAGTACTCAGAAAATCCCACCCTGCCTGTTGGATGAGAAGCAGTTCTCCGGACTCGTCATGGCTGCATCCAACCACATCCATCCACATCCAACCACATCCAGCCGTTCTTCTCTGGATGATGGTTCCCCAGTCCCCTGCTGTCCTCCCTGAGCGG
The DNA here is from genome assembly GCF_002775205.1 of Xiphophorus maculatus. Classification (NCBI taxonomy): domain Eukaryota; kingdom Metazoa; phylum Chordata; class Actinopteri; order Cyprinodontiformes; family Poeciliidae; genus Xiphophorus; species Xiphophorus maculatus. Next base: position 1,091,145 of record NC_036447.1, on the reverse strand, counting down.
TTCCCGTTGCTCTTTGACCCCAGGTCGGCGCCTGACGTCTCCATGTCGCTGCAGGCGTTTTGGAGAAAGGCAGAGCAGGTTCCCGCTGATTCAGTCCAGCACTCTGGTCTAAAGTAAATTTCTTTGTTCCAAGTCAGTCAGAGTCCTTTAACTTGGAATAAAAACATATAATTACGTATATTTAAAGGACAAGTCTATTCAATATTAAGTTTCCCTTTAATCAAACAGAAATGACACATGAAAGTCGGCCTTTAAATCTTCCCTGCCAGCCTGTTAGCATGCAGGTGGAGGAACTTCACCCTCATGTGCTGAAGATCCTTTGTTCAGTAAAGGTCATAAATTAATTATTGCTCCTTCAGGGTTTAATAAAAACTGACTGGAGACATGTGGGTGTTTAATTTACACAAACTGCCGGAGTTTTGGGGCGAAGCAGCTGACACAGGAGGAAATCTTCCAGAGCCGGTGAACCTGAACGCCTCGCCGCCCCCTGGTGGTCCTCACAAGACGCTTCATTAAATGAACCGCTGGCAAAGTGCAGCACTAGTGCCGTGTCAGCGGGGGAATCCTCTTCTCCCAGCTCAATTGAGACTTCAGACCCAGCTGCTCGGGCCGCTCAGGGATAAGTACAGGTTATGATGCTGCCTACGCACAGCGGGCCGTCTGACAGGAGCCCCCCCTCCAGCTGCTGTAATGACTGCAGTTACCCTCAAAGCGCTGAGACTGTTTGTGTAAACAGGATAATTTTGTTGTTTCGGGTCGCAGACGGCAGGATGAGGACGATGCAGCACATCGTGGCGTCTTGCAGCTGGTGGAGGAACTGAGTTCACTTCAGGCATCACAGCTGTGAGGAGAATCACTGCAGCTCAACTTATTTAAAAGTTCAACTCTGTGAAATGCTGACCTGTGTTAAACCAACTTGTTCTCACTGAATTCTTTTAATGGTTTTTTTAGGACACTGGTATGGCTGGACATCACTTCCTGTTTATGATTGAACTTATTTCTGTTTGGACAGATGAATCTCCGGGAGAACCCAGAGGTAAACTGGACGTATGGACGTCCACATGCTCATCCTGATACCTTGGCTGGTTTCTTTCTACATGAACATGGAGCGTTAGAAGTGGCCTTAGAGTACATCCTCTGTCTGAACTTCCCACCAGCTTCGGCTCCAGCCTGACTCAGGTCAACCAGGCAACGGCGGCCATCTTTATGCGGACCCACCCAGTGTGGGGAAATATCCTGAGGTCGGCGCCATGCGAGTTGTGATGGAGGCGATGATGGAGGCCTGTGTTCTGACTCCAAGCATGAAAAAACTATTAAATAAAAAATAAACCCCAACAAAAGATTCAACTTTCCCCTTTATTAGAGGAGAAAATGCTGTCTTCACTGTTTCTTCACTCAAAACTCCAGACACCATGATCATCAGTTTGCTTTGAGGCTTCCAGCTTTTGAACCATATTTTCTGTGTGGTATACAGAAGCCGAGGGTTTATAGATCAGCTCTCCTTCCATCTGTCAAGAAGAAGCAGCTGCCCTGAGGCTTAAAGACAGAATCAGAGAGCTGAAGGGAGACGAGTGATCTACGCCTCTCCTGAGACCCCGGCTGCTCTGATGTATATTCAGGAGAACAGAAAAAAGGTGACGAACTTATTGGAAATGTGTCGGGGGCCATTGGACGTTGGGACAGTGAGGCGTCCTGCCAGGAGACAGAGCGGGTCTGGGATCGGCCCAGAGGCCGTCCCCTTCCCAACCCCTCTGGAGCGCCGCCCTTCTGGAGCGCCGCGTGCTGCGTCAGCCGGTTACCATGGAGGACAGGATGAAAAATAACAACCAGCCACCTGAACACCTATATGCAGATTTTACATAAAAGAAGTGCCTGCTCTGTTTGAAGCCGGATGATGCGTCTGATGGCGTCTGCACACAGCATGGGGGCGGAAATCACAGTGTGAGGGGGCAACAGAAGCTGTGGGGCATTTTTAGGCACTTTTACCTTCCTGCTGTACAAACAGATTTATTTCAACTTCAACAAAAAGATGTAGGAAAATTGAAACAGAAAACTTTGCCTGTTCTCATTTGATCTGGTTGTGTTTATGAGTGAAGGTGCAGCTCCGTAACGTAGAATATGATCAAAACGTAGTTTATTTCACCAGTTTCACATATTTTCATAGGTGAATCTCATAGTATATGAATTCATTACAGACAGGATTTATTTCCGGTTCTTCCATCAATCGTCTATAAACTGTGGAGCCTGTCAGGGATTTATTTCTGTTAACTCAGGCAGAAATGGGGCTGTACTACTACTACTACTGCTACTATTACTAATAGTAATACTAATATTAATAATACTATAAACCATGTCCATTTAATGTGCCTATCTGTACTCACTTCTGAATGAATTGCTTTCAGCATACAGTATCTTTGTTACACAAACTGTTCTGAATTAATGTAGCAGGCTGAAAGTTTTTGCAGGTATGGACAAACCCAGGTTTGCTGACATGTAGCACCTTCAGATAGTTCTGTGAAAAAGCCAGAATCACTCAGAGTTTCCACACCAGTGCGATGGATTCGGTTCTGTAGGAACCAAAACTGCAACACTTCCATTTCCATCTCCAACTGCTGTGGTTCTCTTCCTCTCTGCTCTGAGTCAAACCAACCTGTTCTCCTCCTGGCCTGTGGGGGCGCTGCACCGAGAACCACTGAAGGAAATGACACAAAAAAAGACACTGAGAGCAACTTCCTTCTTCACCAGATGGAAACAAAGATGGCGTAGCGTCAGTTAGCGCTTGGAGAATTTCTCTTCAGTCTTTACCTAAAGATCACGAGCCATTTCCCCGGCTAACGCTAGGCTAGCACTTTTGTTTTGGTTGTATTTACCCAGAATTCCCTGGGCTGTAGTCCACTTCTTGCTTTTGGATCGGTCTCCGGTCCGCTTGGCGTTCACATATGCATTTAAACTGAAGCAGAGTTTCCGTCAACCGAACCCAGACTGAGGTTTGTAGACGGACTAGAGTTCGATTTTTCATTCACATCTCCCCAAACGAACCGGATTTTATAGGCAGACGGACTGGAGTTGGATTAAAGCGGACTGAACATGGTGGTGGGAATGATGCAGCCTTAATGTCATTAAGCTGTTGGTTCTTAAGCGTTTTAATCGTGGTTGAAGTTGGAAATTGTTTCCCCAAATTTCTTTGTAAAACTTTTTATGGTCTTATTCTTTGTAGGATGAAAGAAAGCCAAGTAAACATTCATTTAGACGGCCTCTGATTTAAAGCTGCGTTATGAGATTTTTCATCACCGATGGCGCAGAGGTGCAAAGCTGTAAAAAGTATATATTTGTTCAGAGGTTCATTTTAGCTAAACACACAAAACTGCAAATGTTATTTCATGAGCCATAAAAAGCCTGAGTGCCTATAGAGAATAAAAAAGCATGCGGTGTGTTCATGGAAGAGTGATAAAAAGCTCATGTGGAGCGCCGCTCCCTTTCTGACCTCTGCTGCTGCGCACCTGGCAGAGCTGTCAGCACACAGAGAAATCCTGACAGAGGGACCAGGAATGTTGTCCCGTCTCCGGTCGGGGCGCCACTGTTTGGCTGACCTCTTCCTGCAGCAGAGCCGAGGGCGGCAGAATCACTGAGGCGCTCGCTCGCTTCAGGAGAGGCTGACCTGGCGCTCAGAGCCTGCAGAGGAGCTGCTGATGTCACACACACTCAAAGTACACACACACCCCGAGATTCAGTGACACACAAACTCTCTTCAGAAAAACGCTTCCAGTTCGACATAAAAAGGTTCTGAGAAACTCAAACAGAAAAGAATCCTTGATGAATCACTTCCAGCTCAGAGCTTCGTTCAGTCCTGCTCTGTGGTCACCCATCGTCCAGGACGGGTTGCATGGCTGAGTAACGCACTCATGCAACACAGAGGCCAAGAGCTAAACAGTCTAAAGGAAACTTAAGGATGAACCAGATAAACAGATAATAGAAAATAGTCTTACTGCTGAAAAAATGCATTGATATTAATATTTTCTCTAAAATCGGCAAACAAAATGAAATGAGCCAAAAGCTTTTTGTATCAGCAGCAAAACTTAAACTTTATTACATACAGACCTAGATTTATTACATATTAACATTTTAATCTGCTGATAATGAAGTGCTCTCACTGGCCTCTTTATTAGGTACACCTGATCAATTGTGAGTTCCCAAGGTTCAGTCCTAGGATCTTCTGATTCAATATCTATAAGCTCCCACTGGCTCAGGTTATAACAGGAAATAATATCAGCTACCATGACTATGCAGATGATACATTATGATGTCACCAGGTGACCTTTGACCCCATCCAATCACTGAATAAATGCTTAGAACAGATAAATGTGTGGATGAGACAAAATTTTCTCCAGCTGAACAGAAACAAAACTGAAGTTATTATTTTTGGACCTAAAGAGGAACAATCTAGAGTTATAGATCTAGAGTTATAGATCTAGAGTTATAGATCTAGAGTCAAAGCACAACTTCAGTTATTAAAACTAAAAACCAGCGATCAGCCAGAAACCTGGGAGTAGTGATGGACTCTGACCTGAACCTCCAGAGCCACATAAAGACAGTTACAAAGTCGGCCTTCTATCACCTGAAGAACATTTCCAGGATTAAAGGACTAATGTCTCAGCCAGATCTAGAGAAACTCATCCATGCCTTCATCTTCAGTCGTATTGATTATTGCAACAGCGTCTTCACAGGTCTGTCCAACAAATTAATCAAACAGCTGCAGCTGATCCAGAATGCTGCTGCTGGCGTTCTCACTAAAACCAGGAAGATAGAGCACATAACACCAGTTTTAAAGTCCCTCCACTGGCTCCCTGTAGCTCAAAGAATAGACTTTAAAATACTGTTGTTAGTTTATAAATCACTGAACGGAACCTTCCAGACCCCTGATGTTCTGGTTCTGTTCTGCTTTGCATCCAGAACCAGAACCAAACGAGGAGAAGCAGCTTTCAGCATCTATGCACCACAAATCTGGAACAAACTTCCAGAAAACTGTAAAACAGCTGAAACACTGACTTCTTTTAAATCTCGACTAAAAACTCACCTGTTTAGTCGTATTTGAAACAATCAATTAAGAATTTATTGATGACTCTTGACTTAATGTCATGTTTTGATTGTTGATTCTATGTTGCATGACTTTGTGTTTTTGTGTTTGTTATGATGTAAAGCACTTTGAAATGCCTTGCTGCTGGAATGTGCTATACAAATAAAATTATATTTGATTTGTGAGTTAGTATACATCATAAATGAGCCAATCAAATGGAAACGTGACATGAAGACAAGTGAAAGTCAAACTGAGCTTCAGATCGGGGATAGGAAGAGGAGAGACTGAGTGTGACGTGGTTGTTTATATCTGTCGGTCCGTCGGTCGACTGAAGTCAAAAGGTCAAGCTTTATAAAAACTGGGAGCTAAATTCTGACTGGAGCTTGTCTTTGAACTCGACATGTTTCAGTTTGGTTCCCTTGGACAACACAAGACAATACAGAGGGACTCGAGTGCAGTCTGTTCATGTCCAGGTGGTAGTTTGTTAATGTCCTGCTGTTCAGATTAACAGAACAGAGTGCAACTGCATAATGTGATCGACCCGACGGACGGACAGACGGACAGATCTGTACAAGGAGCTTAGAAACGGCTGATTTACTGAGATTTTCACACAGAACCGTCTGCCAGGTTTCCAGAGGAAGATGTCCGGTGAGCAGCAGTAATACCTGCTGGTTGCTGCAGGCCAGGTGAGCAGGAACCAGCTGCTCACCTGGTCTGTAGCTGGTTTGATTCCAGAAAACACAAAGGCAGCAGCAGGTCAGATCGCCTCGTTACAACCACAGGATGCAGATCACCGTCTGTGAAGGGAACCATCCGCTGAGACCTCATCAGGTCCGGGTATGGTTAGATACTTCCAATACCGATATCTGATTGGTATCAGCTATACCAATCAGAACTGGCTTAAAACATTTCTATTTTTAAACACAGACATAAATGTTACGAATTAAAAATGTATTTGATAACTGCACTGGTAGAGCACACTGAAACACACCAACAGCTTCATAAGCTCCGTCAAACACGTAAAAACAAATTACATTTAGGATTAGAAAAGCCGATGTAAAATAAATAATAAACTGATAAAAACAGGTTGACTGTCTTGATCAAACATGTAAAAGTAAAGAGCAACAAACCTTCTTTCAAATAGTTCAGAAAATCCAATTAGGAATTATTGATATAATGTAAAATTAACAATAAAGCATGATGTTGCTCAGAGTACAAAGCATAGAATTATAATGATAGATCTGCCCTCATGGTTCAGGCATATTATCTCTGATACCTGATCTAGAATATTTGTCAATATCAGGATCAATACAGATATTAATATTAGATCAATGCTGTTGCTTTTTGACCTCTGATAGTTTGTAGCTGAAATAATTATAGAAAAATGAAACTGATGATTCCTCACAGAGGAATTATTCCTCTTATAACATTATTAAATATTAATAATGTTAAAGAAATTAAAAATGTCTTTGACGTTACTGACCTTTCTATAGATCTGTCAACGTCCAGCTAATTCCTCAGTGGCTTCATATTTATTTGCATGTAGAGCCAGTCGCTACGATCTGATCTCAGGTTGGATTTCCATGCCAGGGGTGAAAGGTCATCGCTAAATCCTGGTTAGCCTGGATGAACATTAACAGCAGGTCTGAACAGAAACAGCCAAGCACTGGAGAACTAACCTAAAAACCATCATGTCTTCACACAGGTTCAGATTTTATTTGGAAGAAGGAATCTTTCACATCTCTAAACAATAAACCAGGTTCCAGAGGGTTAAATCTGCAGCTCACTTTCAGGGGTTAAGTCTTTACCAAATGAGCTGAACGCAAATCGACTGAATCATTTAGCGCCTCTCAACAGCTCCCAATGACCGTATTCCTTAAGAAGCGGGAACTGTGCTGCGTTTTGGATTTAATGACAGCATTTTCACTAGACTGCAAGTCTCAGCAGATTCAGACTCAAAACATTTCAGCACTTACATCAGAGAAAAGGAAAGTGCAAGGCGGAGAGAAATAGAAAAAAGGATGTTTGCTAAAACAAAACTTTAAAAAGTCTCAAAGGAAAATCTGAATCCTCTGATACTTTCTTTGTAAGCAGTTGGGAAAGCTCTTGTGCATTCAGGTCAGCAGGATTCATGATGAATTCATGAATAGAAACCAACGATTAGAGAAAATTGCTTGATGAACTCAAAGCTTTCCTTCACATTTCTGCTGTGCAGCCGCCATGTATCCTCCTTGTGGTTGAGCTGTAAATGCATACTGATGAGCGAACTACTGCCATGTCCTACAGCTGCCCTTCGTCTTAATGACCGCCAGCTTGAAATCTCTCAAAACAGAATTTAAATATCCAGCGCCGTCCTGGACAATTCACGGCAAGTTCAGGCTGTCGGAGAAGATCGCGCGGAGTTGAAACCAAGCGGTGATTTGTTTCACCGTCCTTGGTCTGACTCTCTTTGGCTGCAATTACCCAACAAATTACTTATGTCTAAAGCATCTCCACATTCAAAAGGTTAAACTGTTACATTTTTTTCCACAAAGAACTAAGTTTATGATTTTAAAACATATGCACCAGATGATGTTACTGTTATGAGGAGTAATGCCATCTTTGCTTTTGACCTTTTTGCCTTTCTTTAAGTTAAAGAATCCAAGTCACTTTAGTATCATTAAGCAGTGCTGTGCTCTGGAATCACATTTTTAATAACTTTATACTGAAGAAAACTCATCCTGGCATCAGCAGGCTGAACGCTCTCAATCAGGCCGTTAACGAACAACAGAACTCACTGTCTTTAGGAAGGGAAACGTTCAAACTTTAGACTGAAAAGAGACGCATTTCCCCAGGGAGAGAGGTATGGGTGTGTGTGTGTGTGTGTTGTGTGTGGGGGTGGGTGGGTGTGTGTGGGGGGGGGATGTTGTGTGTGTGTGTGTGTGGGGGGGGGGGGGGTTGTGTGTGGGGGTGGGTGTGTGTGTGCGTGTGTTGTGTGTGGGGGTGGGTGGGTGTGTGTGGGGGGGGGATGTTGTGTGTGTGTGTGGGGGGGGGGGGGGGGGTGTTGTGTGTGGGGGTGTGTGTGTGTGTGTGTGTGTTGTGTGTGGGGGTGGGTGGGTGTGTGTGTGTGTGTGTGGGGGGGGGGGGGGGGGGGGGGGGGGTGCGTGCGTGCGTGCGTGCGTGCGTGCGTGCGTGCGTGCGTGTGTGTGAGCGACTTTGTCACCTGGAGGTGCTCAGTTCTTAAAGTGTAGAAACACTCAGCTCAGGCAGGTCAACTCGGCCCTGAAAGGCCTCAGCTGCCCCAGGCAGAACGAGGCAGTGCCCCAGGGCAGCCATCTGCCCCACATAAGGGCACAGGAGCAGCAGCCTGCGGGGCAAAGAGGCACCAGGTGAGATGTGGGGCAACAACCTCCCTCTGACCCAGTCATCTCCCTCTGTGGAGGGCAAACCTGGGACCCAATCCCCATGGCAACCAAATGTCCCCCCCCCCAAACTGACTGCTCAGCATCAAGCAGCGGAGATTGACCCAGAACCCCCAACATGCCAGTAACAGCCTGAGCTCAAAGGGACAAAGGGGAGGGCAGAGCACCGCCTGACCTGTGAGCAACACTGGGGGTAAAGAAAGAGGGACGCCTGCCAGAGCCTGAATGCCCCCCAGTACCCGGCCGGCCCGACGCGCCCCCGGGAGACAGATCATCCAACCGGAGCCCAACTCTCCGGACATGACCTGAGAACCCACACAGACCAGGGCGTTCCTACACCGCCAGTCCCAAAGAACCAGCAAACCCACTGGGGCGTCAGCAAACCAGCAGCGGCTGTGAAATCAGGGCCCAGTTTCACAGTCCAACGTACAGTCCAGATCAGAATTGGTGATACATGATTCTCTGTTCAAAGTTCCATTTTATTCACTTTCAGTCCAACAATATAAACAGAAAAATTATAAAAACTAATTAAACAAAATAAACATTTTCCTGTTTTTCTGCAGAGTTGGCCAGTTTATGAATTTGGATTTAAATCGCTCAGTCTATGCAGTTAGATTCACTCTGAATGCTGTGAGGAATCTGAACATGGTTGGGGGGGCTGGTCTATATATGGACTGAAGATACAGAACTTTAAAGACCTGGAATGGGCTTAGACTCATCTTCCAACAGCCCATAATACTCACATTAGACATTTACTTCATTTAGTTGTATCAAGGCCATTCAAATGTTGGTTATTTCGTTGTTTTTCTCAAACAATGAAACGTTTTAGATTTTAGTTTATGGTTTTCTAACCTGAGGCAGGAGAATTTATCTTCACCTCTGCCACCTAGTGGGCTAAACTGGTACTCCTGTCTGAAGAAAGCAGAAATAAACAGTTATCAAGCCTAAACATTTCTTTATTTATTTGTGAAAATAATTATATGATGAAAAATGTATCATGGAGATAAAAGAAAGTTTCTGTTTAGTCACGTGGACTGCAGAAGTCTGGTGTTCAGATCGTTGCATCCCGTTCTTGGCTGTGAAACATCAGTGGTGGCCTCAGATAAAACCTATTACAGTCTGACTCAGGCTCTCCCTCTGGTACTTTGTCTCAGTTTCAGAGTTTTTCTTTCTCTGCTGGGAGTTTTATTCTCTCACTGTCCCAATATTTCCCACAGCAGCCAAAATGTTTGCAGTCCGTTAACCTCAGGAGACTGTAAATCAACTGCTTCCATTACGCATGTAATTTATGCTCTTAAATTAAATAAACAATCCTAACTCCAATGATGGGATCATATTCAATTGAATTACTGAAAGTGTTCAGCCTAAAGTGCAGGATGATTGATGAGGAATATTTTAATGAACACCTAGAGACACAAGCCGGATGTTGGTGGAAAATGCAATCAAAACACTTCATCCTGTTCAAGCAGCTGCTGTGGATTTTAGAGTAAAAGCTCATTTCTACCTGGCAGTTACAGATGTGGAGTTAAAAAGAGCCGATCCACCAACACAGAAACAGAGACATGCCTTTCCTATAGAGGTCTTCCTATAGAGGAAGCTCGTTTCACCTGCTTGTATCCAGGATCGCCTTCATTCAAGCCGTTTAATGGAAAGCTCCAATGTTGTCTCCATCCAACCATCACTCATCAACAAAGAGCAATTGGCCACTTCACAGCTGAGAACCACAACCTCAGACCACAAACACAGACAATCATCCTGGCTCCTTTACACTCCAATGTAAAACCTTTAGAGATCAATGAATGGATCAACAACACCAACAGAACCACATCATCCACACAAACAAAGCGCTGACCTTAAACTTTTCAAAGCAGAGGTCTTCTTCTCTAAAAGAAACGAGACATAAACTTGGTGGACATGCATTCTGCTTGTATCACAAAATGACTGGATAGCCCAACAACAGTATCTACAGCTACAACCCTCACAAAAGGCCAGATACACAAAACACACGTGGATCTGGAAATGCAAACTCCCAACAGAGCTGCTAAGACGTTAAGAGAGCTCAGCAAAGATCTGAACCCTCGTTCCCTGACCTGAATGAAAGCCACTCTGTTTTCCCATCTGATAGTCCAGTAGACTCGGTTCAACTGAGGTCCAAAGCTGCAACATTTGTTCCATCTCCAGCTGCTGTGGTTCTCTTTCTCACTGCACCGAGTCAAACCAACCAAACCCTTTGAAAAACCGGTTCCCCTCCTGGCCTGTGGGGGCGCTGCACCAAGAACCACTGAAGGAAATGACATGAAAACCACTGAAGACACTGAGTTTCCTTTTTCACCATTCCTTTTCCTGCCAGCTGTTCCAGCAGTGTCCAGATCCATCCAGCCTCTGGAAGCTACTTTCATCAAGCACCAGCCCATCCTGGGACATAATACCTGCATTGTTTATGATAAAATTATAATTCATAGCAGTTTCAGAGAAAGTGTGGTGGAACATTCAGTAGAGTACATCCTGTCCACAGTAACTGGTTCTGGAACCATTGCTGCTATAAGAAAATCTCTAGGATTTCCTTCCACATGGAACAATACGCCTGGCTCAGTTCGTGTTTTGTCTCTCTTTTCTCCAAACTCCTGACAGAAAACAACAGTTATTGTTCAAATAGGCTCTAAATAACTGGATATGACCTGGACCTCTGCTTTGAGATGGCTTTTACTGCAAACTGGTGTTGTAAATAAGCTGAACTGAAATAAAAAGAGAAAAACTCACATTTATTTCATAACTGTAAACTACAGGCAGGTTAACTGTGACCTTCTATGTCAGATTCAAGTGCCAGAATGAGAAGCATTACATTCTGGTGAGAAAGCATGAAGATTTTTCTTGTGAAAAAGCCGACACCATCATTACAAAATGAAAACGACAGCAGAAAGTTAACCTGCTGACTTCAGAATCACATCCCAGTTCACTTTAAAAAAAACAACCTTTTGTTGTTTGCATCATCTCCTGTCTGCTTGTTGTTCCTTAAAAAACCCTCAATCAATCTTTCTATATCATTTCGTATTTGTATTTTTAGCAGAAAATCTCTTTAAAACTGTGCAGAGCTTTTGAAGAGTTTCCTCACATGGAAACCGTGCCGAGTCACTGCAGCTCCCTGACAGTGATGTATCGGTAAAGTTCGTGAAAGGTGACCTCCTCAGGTGTTTAAACGCCTCATCCTGCTCTGAAAAAACTCTCTCCTTATGAGCTCCAGGTTGTGTTTTTCTTCTGCAAACACGTGTGGGTGCAGAAAGAAGAACCTCTTTCAGGATGTGTACTGTGCCAAGACATGACAGGAAAAAACTGCAGACCTCATTTAAGAGATGCTTCTAGAAACAATGTTCTTCTAGGTTAACACACAAGAAATAATTTTTAAGAGCTGTTATTTAGTTTATATGTATCACATGATAAATGTCAGAAATATTTACACTGTCGGTTAAATATAGCGGTAAAAAGTGAAATCTTTTGATCCTGGCCGTCAGCTCTGACTGTAAATTCAGTTTTGCAGATTAAAGTTATCTCAGAAAGGTGATCCTCCATTTTTCCTTCAGGTTGGAAAAATGAAAACTAAGTGACTGAAACGTGGGTGTGTGGCGTTAGAGGAAGCGAGCTGATCAGACCTCTAACCCACTGATCATGGTGCATCCAGCAGCCACACATCACTTCTTGCATAACGTGTTGCATAAATCTGCTGCTAACAGCATGAGGTGGAGTGATATCGTGGGAAGTGAAAGAGCCTTGAGAACCAAAATTCATCCAAAACAGGTCCGGTCCAACCTCCACTGAGGTCAGGTCCATAACATAAGGTTTATTTATATGATGACGATCCGTCAGGATATTTCAAGGCTTATTGGTTATACAACAAAACACGTTCAACATGTGTCATCTGCTTCAGGGATAGTAATTCTGGTTTCTTTTTATTAACACAGACTTTCCTCATCAGGGTCATTTAATAAAATCCATTTTAATGAGATGAAAATTTCTTCCACACAAACTACAGAAAAATACAAGAAGGGTTTTTGAAATTCAAGGTTGTAAAGAGAACATAATAAATAACTTCAGAGCTTCTGCTTTTATAGAACAAATGAATTCATTTTCATGGCCTGTAATTAATAAAAGCAGCAAAAATCGCTGCTGTTTGTGTCGGAGCTGAGAAATATTTTCTGTTTGTAAAAATATCAGTCAGTCAAAGGAAGTTTTCTGTGAGTTTGAGAACTTAACATTAAATCAACAAAATCAAAGAAAACAAAATGAAGCATGAACATAAAAAATATTCCTCTGGTCTGATTGAAATGACATGTTTGGGCAGGGAGGTCCAAAGTGTGGCCCAGGAGCCATTTAAAGACCTCAGCATGATTCTGTGAGGCCCTTCACAGGATTAGTTAAATAATTCTATCTATTCAGCTTGTTTTACAAAAATATTTGTTGCAATCAAAATTTTATCCTCCAATGAGTACATTTAAGTTTGGACGTTCCTTTCCTATGGGGTTGTTTCCATGGCGATATTTGGGGAGCAGCATTTTTCCCTGTGAGCCAAACAGTGTTGCAGACTGAGAGACTTTCAGATGAGTGAAATGCTCGGCTGGTTCAGCGATGGGATGAGCGTGTGTGTGTGTGTGTGTGTGTGTGTGTGTGTGTGTGTGTGTGTGTGTGTGTGTGTGTGTGTGTGTGTGTGTGTGTGTGTGTGTGTGTGTGTGTGTGTGTGTGTGTGTGTGGGTATGTATGCGTGTGTGGGTATGTGTGTGGGGGTGTGCGTACGTGTGTGTGTGTGTTTTGGGAACATGAGCTTTCATTTTCGGATTCTCCTTGGTTGCTGCTGTTCCAGATGCAGAAACAAATCTGACGCTTTAATGAAAAGCTTTCTGGGAATGTCGTTGGCCTGATGGTTGAAGGAGAATCTGTGACAGCTGGAAAACAGGAGGATTCACTCTGTGGACATCCACTTAGAGAAGCAATGGGGATGGGGGGCTGGTAACAATCCAGGATGTAAAATGCAGTTGGAGGTTCTCTGGACTGTGAACAAATGTGATGCAAGGATGGCAACAGTCAGTACAACATTGCTGCTGGGCTCATTTGGTTCTGCTCTGCAGAGCTTTCGCTCTCTGACCTGCAGAGGACTGAGCTGGCCATGGCTGCAGGCGGGAAGGGAACATGCGCCCCCTAGTGGGCTGCGACCGGGGGTATGATCATATCTGGGTGAGATATTTCACTACTTTCCTAATTTAATCCTGACTGGAGGCGTTAATCTGCAGGTGATGAAGCTCAGAATGAGCAGAGCAGAGAGTGTGGATCAGACGAAGAACCTTCTTCCCTCCAGAGTTGCTCAACAACCAGTTCTCTCAGTTCACAGCTGCTTAAACAATCTTTTTTATTTGATAATCCCCTCATCATTGGAAGATGATCAAAATAGATTTTCTCCCAGAGAGCTGACTAATGAATTGATGGTGACCGCTTTCACAGCTCGTGAACGTTTGACGGCACATTATCCCAACATGCAGCTACACCAGACAAAACGCTGGTAATTCAGCCCCTCCTTCAGATTACTATGCTAATGTGATTATTTCTGCGCTCTTGTTCAGCAGTGATTAAGTAACGCACAAACCGCAGCTGTCATTTCAGCACCGCGCTGATTTGATACGTGAAACACCGCACAAGTGACCGTGGCCGTTTTGCCAGAGGATAGTGATAAACCTTCCCAGGCTTAATATCCCAGGGGGAGGAGTTAAAATATATGCAAGGAAAATTGTTTTGCTACAAAAGGAAAAAAAAGCCCTGATCATGATGCATGCTCTGTACACAAACACACAGCGAGTATTAATTCAAGGAGCATAAATATGGAAATGAAGCCATAAAACTTAGCAGAGCTGACAATGTCTGAGTCAAATAGGTTTGGAGACAAAAGGCCACATCAGTCAGCAATTCCCCAAATATCCACTCTGAAAGTGAATCCTGGGCTGCATGCATAAACAATTGTTTGTTTTGTTGGCAGCAGAATTGAACTGAAACAAAAAAAACAGTTTTTCTGTCGGCTGCCTGATTTGATTAAAGAAGCAAATATCAGTTCCCACCTGCTCTTACAAGTTTTAATCATGTTATATGGAACCAATGTTTCTGCAGCCAAATTATAACCCAAACGTCTCCAAAAACAACCATACAGTAGATATTCATGTCACATAAATCATACGCAATCCACTTTTCATAATGCCATTACATTGTGGTTTAGTAGTAAAGTCTTCTATTTTGTTCACATTGGTTTATTTTACTGTATTTATTTATTCTAGTTTTCATTTTTGTTAAACAAATTTCCTTTCAAATTTTTTAAAAATAATTGAGGTTTGATATCAGTTGCTTCAACAACAAACCAGAACCACATTTGGATTGAAAAAGGCCCAATCTGTAAATAAAGTTAAATCAATACATGTGAGGAAAGCTGTGATTCAGACCCGTTTTTCCACCGTATCTTTCTCTGCGGTAAACATTCATGACTCAACACGTTCCTTACTGTAGCTGTGGTGGTTATGAAAGCCCCACTTTTCTCCACATAATTAATCCGAATTTTACTCCTACAGGACTCAACGTCTACAAACTGTCCGCATCCTGTTTCCTTACATGTAGTTTGACCTTAAATGTCTTTTTGAGGCAATGCAACATATGTGGTGGATCAAAGGGAGGTTAAAATATTGATGTACAATCAGAATGCAGCTGCAGAAAAACTCCTTCATCACAAACTAATTAACATGGATAAACATGCTGCAGATGATGGTCATGATTTAACGTAAGGTGTTTACGCCAGCAGGGAACACATAAATGTGAAAAATATTGATAAACAGAGTGAGTTGTTACCTGAAAAGCTTTATGCTCACAAACATCTGGGTTAGCGCGGTGGTCTGCCTGTTTACTCCCCGTCTGAGCTCAGTGTTCTGGTCGTGATCCGGTCTGTTTCCTTCCTCTCAGGTTTGGGTTGTTTCTTCTCTTTAATCCGGGATTCCATCTGATCCATAATCCCTGAGACACGCTGTGCTTCCAACAGAGGCAATGTTTTAGTTGGGTTGAAATATTTTCACAGCCATAAGCCTTCATGAGCTGGGAAACTGTCCTATAGTAAAATCCGTAACACACCTACAAACACAAACATCCGGGACAAAACGCGCGGCGGTACGTAGTCACGTGATGACGTAATGGCGTCATCGGGACGTTTTAGTGTTTTCTATTAAATTGAATATTGTATTTTTGGTTTCCTTTTTTCAGTATTATGATTATTCTTGTTTATTTTGTATAGTTTGATATGAATGTTCTTGAGTTAGAAGTTTTGTCTTCCTGTGGGCGGAGCCTGTGAGTATGACGCGGCTGCGCAGGACGTCAGTCTGCGTTTGGCCTCCCAACACGTCACACTGAAGGTACCGCTGGTTTGTTTGGCCCGTTATATGAGCCCCACTACATGCTCACACATCCATTCAACATGTTTTTGGTTTTTTCGTCAGGATAAAGTTAACTAAGTTATTTTCTTATTTTTAAATGAGAAGTACCAAAACTGTTTTTAAAATTATATTTCTGCTTTAAAAATAATGTTCAATTTTAATTTATTTTATATAGTCAGTACTTACAGAATTATGACACAAATATACATTTCAATGTGTTTTTATGCTATGAATTTAACCACAGCTACTTATGAATCTGGTTACGCAGATAAAACATCCTGTTTGTAAATGGAGTTCTCCAGATTCTGTTAGCCTGAATTCAATTTACTGTTATTACACTGAATCAACCAGTAACATCATCTTTTAAGACTAATTAAATAAATTATAGCAGATTCTTGCCTTGGACAGTTCAGATTGTGCACTTTGTTTTTGTGTTGCTCTTAAAGGTTTTGTACATAAAACAAATCCCTGCAACTAGTTATTCACTTGGCAAAGTGTTAAATTATCTTCTTAATTAATTGTCAAGATTTACCCAAAATCACTTGTTCTGTTAAAAAAAAAAACTGTCAAAACAATTCTGTAGCCTATTTCAATTGAAGAAAGTTGCTTTACCTTTTCTGATAGTTTGCAGCTGCTGTGCCGAGAACACGTCAGCCTCTGGGGAAGTTATTCACAGAATCAGGTGTAATTAGGTGAAGACAGTATATTTTGCTTCCAGCGACATTTTCTTCATGTCATTCAGGGAAGCTGCCTGTCAGCACCTGTGACTAAAGTAACAAGACTCCTACCTGTTCTTCTTTTCTACATTGTTCTTTACCAAATGGAAAAAGTAGAAATAATTACAGAGTCCATCTGAGCTTAATGAATGCTGGTTTCCACCAAACTGGACTCACTGACCGCTGAGCCTGGACCTTACATCACAATACTCTGTGTTTGTCGTTAGTTTCACTGTTGTTGGAGGAAACAATGCTGTAAAAAAATCCTTCCACATCACCTTGCTACAAATCTGAAACTATATACACATCTGATCGTCACAACAGCTACAAATTTGGACGTAAAAGTCCTACACAGGTGTTTATGCTGTGTTTGCTCCACCTGCAGCACTGCGACACAAACACTGCAACTACAACTCAAATGTTGCAGCAATGAGTCAAAAAGGACATTTACTCTCAGGCTACGCTGTCCAGACGTTTCACTGACCTCACAGTGCAGGGGGCACGAAACTGAGAGCCGAACGTCAGAAACATTTACTTCATTATTTGACCAGTTGGGATTTTCATAGCGGGTTGAAATTTGCTCCCTAGTTGGTCATCTTGTTCTTCAATCTGATAAAAAATAACCAGATGATGTCGTAGGAAAAGTAAGGCACCTGGTCATGACGCAGCAGAACTCTGGGAATCCCAACAAGACATTTTTCACATCTTCGAAGTTTCGAAGGAAACTTGGATTTAATGCAGATGTTTTTGTTTTGTTCTGCCCATCATAAATGTGAACAATAGGCCATGATTATGGTAACAGTCAAGGTAAATTAATATTGTTTTGTGTTTCTGTTATGTGTGTTATTTACCCGTTGTGTCTAGTACCTTTTATTTCCATGGCTCTGTAATATTTTAGGTGACTGTTAGGTTTACAGCAGCTTCTGCCTTTAAGGTGAAGGTGATTTCTCTGTTAAGTTCAGATTGTGTTCTGAAGAGCAGCGGGTCAAACCAGATGTCAAAAGCATGTGGGAGTCTGAACCTGGAACAGGCGGGTTCGTCTCTCTGCTGTGTGGATGTAAACCCAGACCAACCTGCAGACTCACACACTCATCACATCGCTTACAGCAGGAGGCTTTGAGCTCCACGGAGATAACAGTTTGTGACGAGACATGAAAACACTTCCAGGAGGAACGGCTCCTGCATGTTCTCTCCCTTCGCTGTCTCTGGTTCTGTGTTTCTGTCAGAGTAAAAGAAAACAAGCAGATGTTCTGGTTCTCTCATCATCCAGCCCCGAACACGGATTCCTGGTTCTCGGAGCGAAGCACACACAAACAAACGCTTCTTTGTGCCTTGCCATCAAAGCTGTAATTGACGAGATCAGACATCTATTAACCATTCAAACAGCGACGTAAACAAGCCTCACCGCAGCGCTTGACATTTTTTCGGCTGATGAGAAGATTCTTATTTTGGCTCATGCTGTTGTTTTGACCTCTCTGACCCTAAAATGAGAAGAAAAGAAAAAAGGTTTGATTCCATATTTGAAAGTAAAAAACATCCTGGGAATTGATTTTCCAGGTGTATGCTACTAAGGATGAAACCAAATATTTTTAGATGGATTTTTTTAACCCATCCATTATGGGAACTGAGAAGCGTCTGACGATCCAGAAACTTTGCATCTGGTTCCAGGCAGAAGTATTTTTCTTTTTCTTTTCTTAGGTTTTTCTGGCGAGCATTTTTCAGAAAACTAGAAGCTTTGGGGCTCAAACTTTTTCAAGGCTGGTTGAACTTCAGATTCAAATCAATCAAATGAAAGTCGTGGGAGAGAAAATAGCTGCCATCAAAAATAACACTCCAAAACGTAGCTGCAGGAGAAAGTCTCGCTGTGGATCCAGGAGAGATCCAGGCTGACGTTAAAGCTCAACAGAAAGTATCCTGCTCTTCATTTACAGTCTGTCATAAGTATTCATACCCCTAAAACGTCTCCTCAGTGTTTTACATCATAACCTTGATGCTTTACTGGGACGTGTTAGACCAACGTATGTGGAAGGAAATGCCTTCATAAACTCCTGTTAGGATGTTTTTCCACCTGATAGTTCGATACCAAAACTCCATCATCTGCTCCACCTCCAGCTGCTGTGGTTCTGACCCAAACCAACCTGTTCCCCTCCTGGCCTGTGGGGGCGCTGCACCAAGAACCACTGAAGGAAACGACACAAAAACCTCTGAAGACACTGAGAGCAACTTCCTTCTTCACCAGATGGAAACAAAATGGAGGCGTCAGATTTTAGTGTTGGAGGATTTCTCTTTAGTCTTTGGGTGAAGACCAGGAGCCATTTCTGCTGCTAGCGCTAGGCTAGCACTTCCTGCTTTTAGAGTGCTCTCCGGTTAACTTGACGTTCACACACAGTACAGACCAAAAGTTTGGACACACCTTCTAATTCAGTGGGTTTTCTTTATTTTCATGACTATTTATAAGGCAATAAATCCCACTTATTAATCTGACAGGGCAGGTTGACCTATGAAGTGAAAACCATTTCAGGTGACGACCTCTTGAAGCTCATCAAGAAAATGCAGAGTGTGTGCAAAGCAGTAATCACAGCAAAAGGTTTGAAGAAACTAGAATATAAGGGCTATTTTCAGTTGTTTTACACTTTTTTGTTTAGTGCATATTTCCACATGTTATTCATAGTTTTGATGCCTTCAGTGTGAATCTGCAATGTCAATAGTCATGAAAATAAAAGAAACTCATTGAATTAAAAGGTGTGTCCAAACCTTTGGTCTGTACTATTAGCGACTGTCAAACAAGATGGCTTTATTTTGTTATATTATTAATATCCAAGAACAGTGTCCAAAAAAGGCATTAAAACCGGATCCGCAGGTTTAAACAGTGATCAAGGACAAAAAACCATATTGGCATAAGGCGGTCAGCAAAAAGTAAAACCTCCCCCATCACCCACTCACTGAAGTCACTAGGTTCCGCAACAGGTGATCTACAATCACTAATAACACCACGTGATCCCGCCCCTCACCTATCCACAACATGTACTGTATACATTGGAATTATTATGGGATAGATTGCACCAGGACTTGTGTGGTCAGATGTTCTCCAACCAGTGGAACAGTTTGAGACGTTCCATAAAGGAAACTTGAGGGTTCAGAAAACTGGATGCATTGGTGCTTTCTGCTCAGGTTATTAAGAAAGAAGCAACTTTTCTCTTGTTTTACCTTCCAACAATCTATACTAGGAGCCTACAGCAGCCAGCAAATGTGACATAGAAAGATAAAAAACCAGATGGAAGACAATAAAATCTCTCATTTCATATAAAAAAAACCGCAGCAGAGAATCAAGTGCCAAACACTGGGAGCGTCTTAAGAACAGAACAACTTTCTCACCTCCATAGTTTGTACATTTTATGGCAGCTTTATTCTCATCTGTGTGGATAATTTAAATTTAATCTAACCCTGTGGCTGGCTGAGCACCAAAGGCTCCGGCTCATCCGCAGGGATCAAGCAGCATTATTTACTCTTTTTTCATAACTCGCTCTCTTTTACACTCTCTCTCTGTGTGTGAGTTGCAGGTGGGAACCAGGACTCTGAATGACAGAGTCGTAGGAGGATGGATGGATTCAGACAGAAAGAAAGCAGAATGAAAACGAGTCCCACATCCTAATCTACTGAAAGTTTGCCAACATTAACTTCCAGAAGCCGGAGTAATTCACTGCTGAAGGAAGTTTTTTATCATCAATTTCAAAGTCTTATCTCAAAGGGGAAATGTTCTGTTTCCTGCTTCAGAAATCCTTTTGTTATGGACTGAATGGTCGTTAAAATCCACCCAGATATCCATGAATCATGTTTTCAGGAATAAAATGTTTTAAGAGCGGCTGGGCTTCCTAATCTCATGTGGCGACTTTTTAGTTTAATTTTACATCAAATAAGAGAAACGTGAGAAGGAGACATGTTATGAGCACAAAGAACCTAAAAATAATTCTGATTTTTTTTCATCATCAGGATTTTCACTTGGTCTGACTGAATGACTGCAGTGCAAGTTATTGATAGTGATCTGAATTTGTGTGCATAATTTGTTCTGACTGCAGTTATTTTAATATAAGCCATGAGTTTTAAAATGGCTGAAACTGAAGGAGACCCAGAAACCTCCCACACACACAGTGTCCTGCTCATGTCTGGTTTTCATGTTTTACCGGAAACTTCTGAGTATTTTCATCTGAGTTGTTCATGAAAATTAGTTTACATGATCATTTTGAATTGGAAGGAAAATTTTCACCAATAGAAATGAGAAAGTGTGATGTAAATATGTATTCAGCTCCATAAGTCAGTGCTTTGTAGAATCCTCATAGTGTTCAAACAGACGGACTGGATGTTTGGTCATCACCCAAAAACCTTCTTCAGTTCTGGAAATGACTGGAAGGAACGGGCTTGTAGTCCGAACATTCACACTGTTCGGCCCGTTAGCTGCCTCTAATCGGTTCAACGTTTGTAAAGTTGTTACTTTATGATCAAAGTCTTTCCAAAGACGTGAAAATAGTAAAACCAGGTGTTAGAAAGCCTACTCTGTTCAGTGTTGATGAAAAACCACAAGACTTGGCTTCACATTTCATCTTTTAACATCACATTGGTTGGCAGGTTGGGGTTCAGTGCCCTGCCTGTGGGCACATCAGCAGGTGGCAAGAGGAAGCTGGAATTGAACCCGCAACTTTCAGATTGTTTTGCAATCTGATTGGAAAAGTCGGAAATTGATTAGAAATGACAAGATATGAAAAGGTTGAGAGTTCAAATATCTTTCAGTGCACTGCCTAAAAGTGTTGCTTTAAAGTTTCTTCCTTATGAAACCTGCAGGTTTGTCCTTATTTTAGCTAAACAGAAACAAAATGACTCGGTTCTATTGAAACACAGACTGGAGCTGCAAAGCTACCAAATTAGAAACTCACTCACATCAAAACCAACATGAAGCGCTCACAATGGCTCAGATTTCAAACATGGATGAAAACACCTTGAACAAACTTCCAGAAGATCTTAGAGCGGCTTCAACACCTCCCACATTTACACCAAATCAAAGTTTCCCACTGAGTCACATCTGAAACTTACTCTTTGTTTTGTGGCTGAGTGTTTGTGAGTGAAGTGTGTTGACTAAATGAAGCCGCCTCTCTCTCTCTCTCTCATGCTGCCCATGCTGAGCGGCTTCAAACAGAAAACAGAGCTTTCACTCACCCAAAAGGAGCAGCTGAAGAAACAAATTTAAATTCCTGTTAATCGGATTAAAAAGTCAACTGAACATCCAACAAGACAAACAGCACTGAAGGTTTGTTTACCGAGTCGGCTTGTAATTGAGATCAGATTTATATTACGACGATTCGCTGCTGTTTTTGGATGGAAAGAATGAATGTTCCCAGAAATCAGAGGGACAAGATCTACATGTTTTCTCTGGCAAACAGCAGCAGTTGATCATCAACCACCAAACAGATCACAGCAAGAGAGCAAATTACAAGGAAAAGGTGATTTTAAAAGATATTAAATCTAAAGTTTGACATTTCCCAGATTATAAATTATTATCTAGGGATTTAACTGACCTAAAGCAGAAAACATTTAGCCTGATTTAATGTCTGAGGTTGAGAAAAAAGGGTTTAGTTTCAGGAGAAACAGCAGACTATCTTCAGGTTTTTCTGTGAAGCATAGCTCCAAATTATTTATGGAGTTTTCTCCTATTAGTGGATTTTTCCATAAAGCAGGTCTGAAATATTCAGACACGCTGACATATGGAGGCTAAATTCGTTTTGACAGTTTATTGGCTGCTGTTGGCAAAGCAGCCAATCCTGGAGCACCGCTGACTATCCTTGGTGCTGATTGGCTGAAGTCCAAAGAGTTTAAGTAAGACTGCAGATGTTAGCTTCTGCAGGAGGAGATGGTTTCAACTGAACGTATCAATCCGCTGAACTAAGAAAAGTTTTTTCTTTAAGAGCACAGAAGGTAATGATTTAACTAGACCACAGCCGATTGATTCAAACTGACCTGACATGAAGAAGCCAGACGGGGGAACATTGCAGATATCGTGGACGTCTTTAAAGTTGGGCTGAACAAGTTTGTGAAGTAATTATCACCTCAGTCCAGCATTAGTAGAAGTGGGATCATTTCACAGCTGTCTGCCTGCGAAAACAAGCAGATAAGATCAGAGTAACGAGCAGATCCAACACCGCGCTTCTGAATGTGTGTGATGGAAATGATATTTCAATTACACAATAAGCTTATCTTTCCTTTCGTCAACTGCATCTCATAATGGCCTATTATCCACGGCTTTTCATGCTTGATTACTAAATAGGATTTCAAAGCTTTGCAGGAGTTTGCCAGCAGCTTCAAATGAGGCAGAGAATTGAGAATTGATTTGTTATTGAGCAAAGAAACCAACCCTCTCCAGCACCTCCCCTCCCACGTCTCCCGGATCCGACGGAGCAGCACCGCTCCCTCGGATGTACATGACAATTTTATCCAAGGCTGTCATATTTTATTGGAGTTGTTTTTCTGCAGGAAACAAAGAAGCGGTGGCCCAGGTTTGCTCTCTGTTGGTTTTGAGATGCAGCAGTGAATTCCCGTCTTTGTGAGGAAAGAAGGAAAGCGTAGCGGTGAAGACAGATATTTAAGTCCCTTGGCGCCTTCATAAAACCTTGTATACACCAGCATCCTCACAGCCATGCCTGTTCCCACACAAACACTGAGACGGAGCTGCAGTCACTTCCTGCTCAGGCGCCGTGGAGCTGATTGTAGGCAGCCGTCCCAACGCAGAGCCGGAGCCGGACTCAGAACAATGCTGCGGTTCAGCTCCACTCTGAGGCTAAAACACCACAAGAAAAAGCATCAGATGCTGATTGCCTCAAGCTCCCTTTTATTAGGGCGCCACGCACCTGCCTCCTGCTCATCTGCCAACGCAGGAGGACAAAACATCAGCTGTGCATAACAGGGAGAAGATTTCTACCAGAGGCCAACAGTTTTCCATTTCTGTGTAAACAGAGCACAATGCCTCATGGTGATCATAAAACCATGCAATGTTTTCATATCTTCTCTTAAACATCTGAGTGAATAAACCACCAACCAAACAAACACTAACTCTGTTTGGTTTTACAAAACAGTGGAGGAAAATTCTCAGATTGATTCTAGTTGGTAGCAGAACGGCAGGAGGAGATGAAATCCCCAAAACCTGCTGAAGGCTGGATGACGGCTGACATGCGTCTTCAGTGATACCAACTGGGAAAACACCAGAACAGGAGACTGGAGATGATGGTCACTGTGTTTAAGAGACTGGTTCCAACCTTCAGTCTCTCTGGGAGGCCTGGTGAGGACAGACAACTGCTAGATTAATGTGGGTATTAGTTTTATTAATAGAGAAAATGAGAAATGAGAATTAATCCTCTTTCTATCAATGAGATGATGCATCACCACCACATTGTACTTAACATTTATCCAGAACAAATAATCTTATTAAACTGTGACTTAGAGGGATTTTCTTTTTGCAGATTTGATCAGCTGTGTGAGTTGTTGTCAGTTTTATGAGGCTGAACTAAAGTACATGACAGGAAGACCTGCAGCTAAGTTAGCGGCAGGAATATCCAAGTCAAATGAGCGTAGAGATAATGTCAGGGCCGATGAATTTCTCCTAGAAGATGACTGATGGGAGTTTGATAGACGAAGTGATGTTGGAGGTGAAGATGATGAAGAAGTTGAGGATTTCCTGCCTCAGAGAGCCGAAGCACAAAGATCAGTTGGATGTCAGACATCTGGATCTTTAGATGAAGGAGTTTTACTGAAACCTTCCTCACTGCACCAACAGATTTCTTTGTGCCACAAACAATATGTTGCTTTGGTGCAAAAATCCATATAAAGTGAGCCGTTAAATGGGGAAACATGCAGAGAGAAGTCATTTTTTAGCATCTTATGGTTTTTATTCATCATTCACGTTAATGTGTCCTGCGGTGTGGAAATGTGAAAACTGTTTGCTGCACATGTTTAAAACACAATTTCCACTTGTTCCCATGCCTGAAACTCTGAGGAAGAACATGTTAGGCTCTGTTGGAGCAGAGTGTGTGAGCCCAAACCAGAACCAGAACCAGAACCAGAACCAGATGAAAAGGACAAGAATCAGAACCAACATCCAGAACTTCATCATAGACGTCTGCAATGCTGCATATTCAGGTATTGATACCGAGTACAGAGCCAATATCATTAATACGGAAATACTAATGATGCAATACCAAACAATACATTTTAAATTACATTTTATTTATCATCAGACCTCTGACCAAAATAACATATCACCATAATGAACAGAAATAATAGAAAAACTAAACTAAATTTGTGAACTTTTAACTTTTTATCAAGTAAACAAAGAGCAAAAAAATATAAAAAATATATAATTTGAGAGCAAAACAAGAGACTACAAAACAATACAAAGATAAAATCTCAAGAGAGAATCAGAAACTAAAGTATCAATATTACCACAAAAGATACCGATACACATTTGGTATCAATATTATCAATATTTTGTCCAACTGTTCTTTATTATCTGCAAACTTTGATGAACTGAAGCAACTAGGAAAGAAAATTGTGTTAAAACTAAAGTTTAGTGCTGCTAACCAGAAGCTAACCTCAGATGCTAACCTGAAGTCCAGCAGATCTTTCTATGTTGATGATGATTGTGAGTTTTAAAGGCTGCTGAATGGTCGCTTTATTCACTCAGCTTAAGACACAGCCAGTCAGATTATTATGTCTTGGAGGCTTCCACTGAGGGTGCACTTACTTTCTGGAGTGTGCATGTTAATTGGCAGGACGCCGAATCCCCAGAGGGGTGAAATCAGATTAGTAATGAAATCCTCTGGCAGGAGTCACACATCATCTGTTCAGGCAAATTGCGAAACGATTCCTTTGGCTTCGACTTGATATCTTGACTGATTCAATCTTCTGTTTCCCAGCTAACAAAGGCAGGAAAGCCTGAGGAGGGAAAAGCTTCTGTAGCATTGTGCAGCGCTGAGTGTGAGGAAGATGGTTAAAGGCGGCGCAGGTAATTGTCTGCAGAATGTGTCGGCCTGTGGCTAAACGGGTCCATCAGGCAGGCGGACGATTGTTGTGCAGAACTATTGTTGTCCCGTTTCTCATTCCGCCTTCGACGCCGGAGTCTTCCCTCTGCATTTAACCGCAGAAATGGGAAGAGCCAAACTTATCTCCCATTCATCCACCTGACTGACTGTTTATGAATGCAAAAACAAAAAAAAACAAAAAAACAGTTTCAGCCTCACTCTGCCTCCCTGCTTCAGGAAAATGAATAACTGGGCAGATAAACTGTCAGAGCAAACTGACTCGGCCGAGTCTCCGAGTCCTTAGTTCATGCATATTTAGTAGATCTTTTCTGAATTATCACAATAAATGACACATTTCTTTGCCATTTACTGTAACTTTGCTATAATTCAATTAAATTCAGTTTATTTATATGGCACCATTTCACAACAAAGATCATCTCAGGAACTGATCCAGCAGTATTTACTATGCTAATGAAAAATAAAAAGTTAACATCAGGGGATGAATTATCTCAGCTGAAGGAACCAATCAGAACAGATGTAGATGAAACAGAAAAATAATGAGAAAAAACATAAAATTAACAGTTTTAGAAATAACAGCAAATTATGCAAAGTGGAGAGTAGTAGAAGAAGAAAGTGAGAAAGTGACTTTAGAGTCTGTTATTCATATTGATTATATTTTTATCTTTAACTTTGTTGTTCCATGAGCAGGAACAATAAAGTTATTTCTGTTCTCTTCTGTGCTCCTCCGTCAGGCCCCTGGGGTCCAGACCGGACCAGGACTTCGGGTTCTGCTCCTCCGTCAGGCCCCTGGGGTCCGGACCGGACCAGGACTTCGGGTTCAGACAGGAAGTTTGAGCCTGAAGTTCTGGAAAACGCTCCATGAGAGGAAATCAATTTTTCATGAGTGACTTCCTGTGCTTCCAGACACACGACGGGTCGGTCGGCTTTAAGGCCCAAACTCTCCTGGGATTTCACTTATAATGATATGGAAATAAATCTGGGTCACATCCGGAACATTAAATCGGGCTGAAACTGTAAATGTAAAGTTGTATTTTTTCTGTCTTTAAAAACAGAGGAGCTTCATTTTTCTTGCATGTATTCCAAGATATTGATATTCAGCCAAAACGCAGCGTTGGTCTGAATTTTCAGGGCTTATCATAGACTGAATGCAAATGTCCTTCACGGTTCTTTGTGTGTGCATGGAGCAGTCAGCCATTACAGAAGTTCTCCCACTATTTACATAAGTCAAAGGAGGCTGCATGTAAAAAAATAAAACAGTCACATCTCTGGATTGAAAGTGTGAAGCCGTTTTATTCCCATTGTGTGAATGGTGGACAGACTCTGCTGTTTCTGGAGAAGCTCCACTTCATCTGAACATTTAGCAAACAGCGCTCTGCAGCGCCGACCTGCTGGTAAAAGTGTCCAGCATGTGTGGGGTCTGCAGAGGAGTTGGTTCTCTTCTCCGGACGGTTCTGTTGATAATGCAATCATTTCATGCAAAATGAGCCCCAACCAAATATTTAGTGAATAGAAATAAACACTTTACAGAAACATAAAATATCATTTTTATTGATCTAATGTCATATTTTACTTTAAAATCCTCTATAAAAATCAGCGAAGTAACGTGAAGTTAAGGCTTAAATATTTCACTCTATTGAACTTTTCCACGATGCTCTAAACTCCTGAGCTGTACTCGTACAGACAGGGTCCGGTCTGGTCTGTGGGTAAATTAACGCAGCGATAATCAGTATTTACACTGCAAAACTCAGAGAGTCTGAACAGAATTGGTGCAGACGGTTGATTTATCGCCTGTTGGACTCCAGAGTTTTTGTACGTTGGGTTGCTGACAGCGGGTTCGTCCAGAGACCAGCCACCTGTGAAGCTCGGCTCTCACTCTGTGAAGTATCATTGCGGACACTTTAATGGACTTTCTTAGCAGGATTTTTAGTATTAATTTCACAGTTGTGTAGCTGCAGGAGGATCTCATTTGTTCAGGACAAACATGGTTGCTGTAACTCTTTGACTCAGAGACGCTACAGAAAGTCCAGTTTGCTGTGGAGCTAATTGTCCCTGAAATGCAGCAGGCTTTTATAGTTTTTTATGCCAAATAATATTTCTCTCCCATTCAACAGATTATGAGTTCACAGAGGAGCTGTGCCTGATGAGGCGTTAAAAATAAGTGGATTTGGGGGTTTTAAGACTCTCCTGCCATCTTCCATGATACACATGGATGAATGTAATGCCGTCAAATCAGGACAAAAGTTGGACTTCAGGACTCAGTGTTAGCTCAGGCTGGTTTTTTAAATATCACTGGATGGAGGGAAAAGATGGGAGTGCAATCACCTTCCTGATTGGATTAGTGGACAGAGAAAGTGTCGCCCGGCTGATTGAGAGAAGCGGAAAGCGAGGCAGGACCTGCTGCTTCGGATCACATTAATTCTGCTTTAAGTGTTTCAGCCCGCAGCTTAGCTAACACGTCTTCCCAGGAACGCCGTTAATACGGGATGTGTACTTGCTGCCTGGAACATCCCAGCGTGAAGGCCTGCTGCGGCTCTGCGGCTGATTAGTGGCTGCGTTCGCCGCCTCACAATGAGCTCAAGGCCGCAGCGCCGCTCCTCAGGCGCAGCTTTATTAAAACTCATTACCAGCAGTTATCTCGTTAGTGTGGCCTGCATGTACACAACTGCAGTGAAGTCTGTCTGACTGCAGAGTTCAGCTCAGCAACATGTCTGTTTATTAAAGAAATATTCAGTTTACAAACTAAATATTTAGTTAACAAGTTTGAAATCTATACATTTAGCCCCAGATGAAATATTTATTTAGTTTGCTAAAGATTTATCTTTGAAGTAAATATTTAGTTTGAAACTGTGACATTTATGAATGAAAGTATGACATGGTGAAAATATAAAAACACATTTTTCCTCTTATGACTGAATAACCTGAATTATTGGTGTTAATTTTTGACTGTGTAATTTCATAGGCGGTATAGTCAAAGCATCGGGCAAAACTGCTGCTGAGCGTCATTTTGGTTCAACTGAATAACAAAAACTCTGGGCTGTTCTCTCTTTGCTACAGTGTGTGTGTGTGTGTGTGTGTGTGTGTGTGTGTGTGTGTGTGTGTGTGTGTGTGTGTGTGTGTGTGTGTGTGTGTGTGTGTGTGTGTGTGTGTGTGTGTGTGTGTGAGAGAGAGAGAGAGAGACGGGGTCCGAGCTCTGAGGGATCAGTATCTTCCTGACAGGACTCCCACTGATGCTGGACAGTACAAAGAGCCCAATCGGCTCAAATTGGACCTCAGGGAGTTCTCAGCCAATTAAGGGTGTGGCCGACCCGTCAGTCAAGAAGCTTCTGGAAGCAGAAACAAAACGGGCCTGGAGCGAGCAGACAACAGAGGCTCACACTGACTCACCAGGTTTCTGTAAAGCTACTCTTAGCCCAGCAGTATGCAGAAACTAGAAACGTGTTTGTCCTGAACGCAGCACAGATCGGAGCCAGACTCTTTGTGTTAAACCCGACTGGACCCAGACCCGACTGGACCCAGACCCGACTGGACCCAGACCCGACTGGACCCAGACCTGACTGGACCCAGACCCGACTGGACTCAGACCCGACTGGACCCAGACCTGACTGGACCCAGACACGACTGGACCTAGACCCGACTGGACCCAGACCCGACTGGACTCAGACCCGACTGGACCCAGACCTGACTGGACCCAGACCCGACTGGACCCAGACACGACTGGACTCAGACCCGACTGGACCCAGACCCAACTGGAGCTCCTTTCCGAATGAGCTGCTTAAGAGTCTCTGTCACTTTTATGCAAATAAGCTGCTGTTGGCCACGCCCCCAAACTCAATGTTCAAACTTGGTTTCTAAACGTTTAAATATCTGCCAACAGAATCATGTCTGACCGTGAATACAGAGCACAGAGCGGTAAAACCAAACGCGCTTGTCTTTAAAAACTGAAGTGGGCGGAGCTCCCCTGGGGTTGCTAGGTAACGGGGCAGCGTGGCCTAATAATGGAGCGGCTTGGTTTTCAAACCCGAGCTTCTGGTTTTTAGTTCTCAGACTAGAATAATAGAGACAGAAATATAAATCTGGCTGTTTGGTTTGTTTGGTTTTTCTTAAACACTTAAAAAGTTAATCCTGCCCAATAAATGGTTTTAGAGAACATCCTGAAGAACTGGACGTGACGCCACAGTTTTCAGAAAGTGCTGCCTGTTTCTGGAGAATCTGTGCATCAGCATAAACTGGATCTTAACCTGGATTAATTCCTCGGGCAGCCATTCAATAGGCTCTGGGTTCAGTCAGAGGTGATCTATCCTGTTATTTTCTGGACTTTAAAAGAAAAACATCCATCCTTAGGCGCTGACTGTTTGCCCTTTCTGCCCTCAGCTTCACCTTTTCTCCCTCCACTCATTAAATCCTCTCCTCTCACATCGGTTCCTCCCCATTAGCCCTCAACTGGCCTCTGGAACTTTCTTAACTCAAAAAGTCAAAAGTTCTGTCTTCTCTCTCCTCCTCATCTCTTCCTTTCTTCCTCTCTTTCTTTAATCTCCCTCTCCGCCTGTCTGCTGCTTCCCTCCCGTCTCACAGGAGACACTTGCACCAGTTTTAATTCTTCTTGATCTCGCGGCCGACTCCCTCTAATTCTCTGGCAGATTTCTGTGCCTGCAGGACAGATTCTCGCAGTCACAACTTGGTTCCTTCACATTTTTTATTATTTATATTTTGGATTCACTAAATGTAATATTTGTGATGCAATGAAACTTCTGTTCTTCAAATCGGCCAAATGATGGGGGTCGGAGCCAAACACAACGCAGTGGCACAAAAATGCTGTTGATTTGATTGTCCGTTTGTCCGTCCATCAAGGGTTGGGTTGCAGGGACACCAGTCTAACTGTAGAGGACCAGACCTCCCTCTCTGGGCCTGGTACCCCAAACTCCTGAAGTACCACAGATCAAATACCTTCAATGGTCAAGTCCACAAAACACAGGTAAAGTGGATGGTCGGACCTCCAGGACCCTCCAGGACCCCCCAGGACCCTCCAGGACTCTCCAGGTCTCTAAAGGACCCCCAGGACCCTCCAGGACTCTCCAGGTCTCTCCAGGACCCCCAGGACCCTGCTGCGGATAGAACAGGTCCAGTGAGTCACAGCCAGGACAAAAACTACACTGGTTCTCCTGAATCCGAGGTCCGACTCTCCGGCGGATCCTTTTCTCTGTTGCTGACCCGACAGTCCGATGAGTTGCTCTCCATCGACTAAGAACTTTGTAGTTTGACTTTTTTTTAAAGGTTTTGTCAACTTTAGTGGCCTGAATTTGACAGGAAAGCAGCTCATGAGAAATGAAAAGACATGCAGCGATCATCGGGCTTCACGCTGCACCACCGCTTCACCCTTGATGTCTGACTTTTAAGATATTTATATTTTCTTTATTTTTTTTAAA
Source organism: Xiphophorus maculatus (assembly GCF_002775205.1). Lineage (NCBI taxonomy): Eukaryota > Metazoa > Chordata > Actinopteri > Cyprinodontiformes > Poeciliidae > Xiphophorus > Xiphophorus maculatus. The sequence continues at coordinate 1,060,006 of NC_036447.1, read as the reverse complement.
TATGACTGTATTTTTTAGCTTTTTACTTAGCACCATTTGTGTTGTATTGTGTTTTGTAGATGTTCTTACTTTGTAAGGCTCTTTGGTCAATGCGAGAAGTCCTGGTGGGATTTCTGTCTACTGACCAGCAACAACAGTCCTGATGGTGGACCAGAGTCTCCTTGAAGCCGAGCAGAAGTCGTTCTTCACGATGTCTATAAACTCCTCCCACACCAATGTTTTGGCCTCAGAGACCAACCCAGTCTCTTAGACTGCTGGTAGCTATCAGTAGCTATCAGTAGCTATCGGTAGCTATCGGTAGCTATCGGTAGTTATCAGTAGTTATCAGTAGCTATCAGTAGCTATCGGTAGTTATCAGTAGCTATCGGTAGTTATCAGTAGCTATCAGTAGCTATCAGTAGTTATCAGTAGCTATCACCAGCTATCATTAGCTATCGGTAGCTATCAGTAGCTATCACCAGCTATCGGTAGCTATCAGTAGCTATCACCAGCTATCGGTAGCTATCAGTAGCTATCAGTAGCTATCGGTAGCTATCGGTAGCTATCAGTAGCTATCAGTAGCTATCGGTAGTTATCAGTAGCTATCGGTAGTTATCAGTAGCTATCAGTAGCTATCGGTAGTTATCAGTAGCTATCACCAGCTATCATTAGCTATCGGTAGCTATCAGTAGCTATCACCAGCTATCGGTAGCTATCAGTAGCTATCAGTAGCTATCGGTAGCTATCAGCTCTTGGTCCTGCAGGCCACAAAGTCCTGACTCCCTCTTCATCTTGACATCATCCCTCCTTTCTGTCCACCAGCAGGTTTGATCTGATTTCATTGTTGTGATTTTAATAAATGATATTTCACGTAGCCACAGTAGAAAGAGATCAAGCTCAAATTCTGTGCAGAATGAATGTTTTAAGGATTTTTCTTGGGTTTCGTCTGATTTAAATCACATTGTGCAATTAGAATTTTCATTTTATCCAGACTGAGATAAATATTGCATATTGAGCTGATTATGGAACAGCTTCATCAGAGTATTTTTAATAATTAGAGGCGGTGGATGACTGACTCTGTGTGTGCTTGAATCTGCTACACTGGTCACACTGACACAAACAGCTTCTGAAAACTCCTCTGCGGTGCAGAAAGCCCATCAGACAGTCTCAAGTGAGACAATTATAAGTTCTATCTGAGAATTTGCCGCCTGTCTGGTGGCGTACCGAGTCAAGCTCCGGGTGCTGTGTGATTGTGCATCACACCCATAAACACGCCTTGCACTGCTGAATAACTAACCATCTGATGCGAAATGACGTTTTTTTAGATAAGAACAAATAGGGTCCTCTCCCCCGCCCTGCCACCCGACACACTGAGGTCCCGCGTGGTTAAACTGCTCCAACTTCTGGGAGCTGGTTTCCAATTGCTGCTGTGAGCTTCCAGTGGGAGTGTGGAAAGGTTAATGAATTCAGCGGCGTAAGGCCCCGCTCCCCTTCCAGTGGGCAGAGAGGGCCGGGCAGCATGCTGATGAGGGTCAGCTCCACAGGAGGCCGTCGCTGCCCCCTGAAGGTGGAGGCCTGCAGCTGCAGCGCTTCTCCAACAGGCCAATAAACAGCTTGGCTGCTGACACTCATTTCCATTTCTGCTTTTTGGGTGAATAATTACAGATTAGTGAAGAAAGCTGGGTGGCTGATTTGTTTTAAAGCTTAATAACTACAACAATTATACCCAGTTTAGATAATTGCGAAAAATATTTACAGTCAGCATTACCAGCACAGCTGGAATAAACAAACAGAAATGTGACATTTACATATTTCCTCACAGGGATTGGGCCATTTATTTAATTTATTGGTTGCAAACACAATTTAACAGAAGATTAAAAATGTAAACACATATTGAGGTTACAGTAGTGAATTTCTATTAAGTAAATATGAAAAACAAAGAACTTTTTATTCAAATTAAACTAGAAAACCAATTTAAAAACCTGAGAACAAATAAGAGTCTTTAACATTTTTAACTCTTTGTCAACTCAAGGAATCAGAAAAAAAAATATTTCTGACACAAACTATGGAAAAGCTCCATCTATAAATGTAAATATGTTACAAATATCCTGAACTGTTTTCATATTTTTACTTCCCTGTGAAACAGGGTGACGTATTATTAAATGTATGTGCAGCATTTCTAATCCTCTAATCAATCAGGCTGATTTATTACACAACAAATAAATTAACACAAATGAAAAGTGCTCAAACGGAAATCTTACAGGGAACTTTCCAGAACCTGCTGGACCTTTTGGTTCTGTACTGCAGAAATATATCCAGAAATATCCAGAAAACCGAACGACGAGTTGCAGGAAGTATTTTAGGTTCTTCTACAGGAACATGTAACATCTGGAGAACGAACCAGTCAGTTCCAGAAGTAGGTTCTGGAAAAGCATCCCGTTTATTCCAGCTTCAGTTTTCACCGTTTTCTGAGAACGTAAATCCTAATTATCAGTGGAAAGTTTTTCTGTTGAAGGATTTTTATAAAGCATATCTAAAATACTCAGAATTTCACACATTGGTCCAAACTGAGTTTTTAATTTAAGTCTTTCATTTAATCTGTTTTTCATTTTCTATTTTAGAGCCTTAAAACATTTTTCTGTCTCCTGATACTTCTCTGATTTTGAAACCTTTCCTGCTGGTTTTGGGACGGTACTGGAGTTTTTGTCTCTGATCCAGTTTGAATTCTGGACGTTATTCTGAAGGCTTCGGTCTGACTCCATCTGTTGGCCTGAAACATGAAGGACAGGTCGGCCTGACGCGCCGGGTGGAGGTGACCCGACCCGTCCTCCACCAGCCCCACAGCGAGGTGACCCGTCCCGTCCCGATCCGTCCAGACCCGACCCGTCCTCCACCAGGTGACCCGTCCCGTCCCGTCCCGTCCTCCACAGCGCCGTGTTTCGGGTCGTCTACCTGCTCCCTCAGGTAGGCAGCAGAAACTGAGCTTACATATTTTCCTGACCCACTTTCAGGGTTTTTTATATCTGCCTTCGGTTTATAATGAAAACTTTCACCCAAATAAAAGCCTTATTATGACTGACCTTTGACCCCAGTAAATAAAACGACATGAGGACGTTTCCCTCGCCTGTTTTTGTCTGTTTGGATCTTATAAATAAATGTTTTCACAGAGAGGAAGGAGATTAGAGATGCTTTTTGAAAGTCATTTTTGACTCTTGTGATAAAATATTTAATGAAAAGTTTCATTAATGTCTAAAGATTGAAGGAAAAATTGATCACAAAAAATTGTAAACAAATGAATAAAAGCTGATTATTGAAGCTGGGGTTGATGAGATATTAAAGAAATTAAGCCAACGTTGGAATTAATCTTTATTACTTTTATGACAATGAATATATATTTTAATGAGAAATTAATATTCAGCTTGTTATGAATCTTCATTTAAGGAAAAATCAATGAACGCGTTTATAGTTTATAAATAATTATAGATAATGTTATTTTATTAGTTTCTTTCTCCACATTAAACATTTCGGTATGAAGACTGTGTTGGTCGCTGCAGCCATGTGTGATGAAAGTGGATCTTTCATTTAGGAAGTAAATATTCCACCCTGGCTCAAAACTTGTGTTGCCATATTTACAAAGGATTAGACAAGAGGCAGAGCGGCGCTCCGTCCTCCGCCTGGTAATCTGGTGCAGCAGCACATGCAGCCAGCAGTGGCAGATAAACGGAGAGAAACAGTTTAAACTCGTCCCTGTTTGCTCAGATATCTGCGTGAGAGACGAGCGGAGGATTTGTGTTTGCTGCAACTCGAGCTGCATCTCAACAGCCTGACAGGAGGAGCAGGAGAGCCGGAGAGCAGGAGAGCCGGAGAGCCGGAGAGCCGGAGAGCCGGAGAGCCGGAGAGCCGGAGAGGGACCTGAACCAGTGACCAGAAACAATCTCCCAGCAGGCTGCATGTTTCTGCCCTCACTCCCCCAGCACACACACCCACACACACACACAGCCGACTGCTTGTAAATCACAGCCATGCACATGCGGCTCTGTGCTGATCCCCAACGCTACATCAGGTGGAAGAAAATCCAATTTATTTGATTGGGATATTGTTTGCATAGCCTGCGCAGCGGCTATTACCGCCATGATTAAAACAATCAGTCCAAACGGATCCTGTGGAAACCAGCAGAGCGGAAACCACATTACTGGAAGCTGCTGAGATGTTTAACAATTCATCTTTGCTTTTGGTTCCATGAGGTTGTTTTAATTATTTTTTATGTCGTTCCGACATGAAAACATCAAAACAGAATCAAATATATCTGTGCAGGAGAACTCAGTCCATAATTTTAAAAAGAGGAGCCATTCACAGGAACATTCAGCAGAGTGTTAGAGCTAAGAGATGATATTCCATCATAATATTATGATTTCTATGGAAAATCAAATCAGAATTACAGCTTGAGAAAAACTAATCAAATTAGCTGCAAGAAATTGAAGGAATTTTTAAAAGTTTTTTCAAATAAACATTTTTTTCAGTGTCACTGTCTCAGAAAGAAGATCAGTGTCTGTTTCACAAACTTTACTTCTGGTTCAGAGTCTCTGCAGTAGGAAGTCAGACGTCTCTGTCGTTCCCTGACTCTCCATCGTTCCCTGACTCTATGTCATTCCCTGACTCTCCATCGTTCCCTGACTCTCCGTCATTCCCTGACTCTCCATCGTTCCCTGAGTCTCCGTCATTCCCTGAGTCTCCATCGTTCCCTGACTCTCCATCGTTCCCTGAGTCTCCATCGTTCCCTGAGTCTCCATCGTTAACTGAGTCTCCGTCATTCCCTGACTCTCCATCGTTCCCTGACTCTCCGTCATTCCCTGACTCTCCATCGTTCCCTGACTCTCCATCGTTCCCTGACTCTCCGTCGTTCCCTGACTCTCTGTCATTCTCTGACTCTCCATCGTTCCCTGACTCTCCGTCATTCCCTGAGTCTCCATCGTTCCCTGAGTCTCCGTCGTTAACTGAGTCTCCGTCGTTCCCTGACTCTCCATCGT